>NW_006267349.1:36727-69485 GCF_000300575.1 Agaricus bisporus var. bisporus H97
TGAGCAACGCTGTGAATAATAATTGTTAAGAAACGAGGATGTATTTCTCCAACTCGTCTACGACGGTCCATCTATTTCTGCACCGCTCCGAAGACAGTACTCTCTACTTCGTGAATAGGTTTCTGGCCTGGTGGTGTGCCAGGGATGGTCTTCGTAAGGCCCTGTCGAGGATGCATGTATGAGAACTAGCAACACGGAGAATATGATCATCGACAAGACGCACAAGCTTTTCAAACATGCAAGAATTCAGAGCCCGCTCTGGCTTACGACAAAGATAGTATTCCTGAACAACAATTCCAGCCATAGATTAGACAGTGACTAACAGCCAACTTGCCTGGTTGTTGCGGTCCAAACAGTTCCAGTGGTCTTCGAATTGCTTCAGGCAGTTTTCGCGCATCTTGTCAATCCTAATGGCAAGAAAGTCGGTATATTAAGCATTCGCACCGACTCGGAGAACACTCACAGATCCGTTGCACACCGCGTAACCCGACGTCCCTCCTTCAAGCAGTGAGCAGGATCTCGATTCTCATTTTTGCAAAGCATGAAGTCCTCTGAGTGGATTCAGTCATATTCGCATGGATGAACCACGCAAATAAGCATACGAACCATTGAATTCCTTGCAATAAGCACCGATGAAGAAGGCAGAGCTTTTAAGAGGAGCACTTGTGAGGCCGAGTTCGGGAACCTTGGGGATGTCTTCGGGCATGGGAGTGGGGTCAACGACGCCCTTGGAGGACCCTGTTGCGCTCATGGCGAAGGATAGAGAGAGAATGAACGGTGAGGAGGACAAGGCCCGGAATCACGTCGTCCATTTCGGGAAAGAGTGGGAACTTGGACAGGCGGAACCACCCAGCCAATCAAATTCGTCTCTATCACTTTGAAGTGAACAAGCTCACCGCCATGTCCCGTTTATCAAAAGCAAATCTCAGAGCGCGCGAATCGATATTCGCCTCTGGACCCAATTTTTATCGCTCAGAAACGCTCGCATTATGTCCCCCAGATCTCGAAGAGTGCGTTGCTGCCATGGAAGACTGCTGCGAAGAGGTATGGTTCAATACTTGCCATCGCCTATGGTGTTTGTTAAACAGATATCCCAGGCGCATGAAGCACAGCAGCTCCTCAGGAGTGGTACGCAAGACCTTCCGCGAATGACAAAGGTTCTAGAGAACGAGAGGGTAGACCAATTTCCACTCGTATATCTTATCTCTGCTCACGCCAATCCTAAGGTATTCCTGCTCGTCAATGAAGACACCATCAAGAGATATAAAAATGATCTTGCCGATGAAGTTGAACCAACTATCAACGAGCTTATAGGACGAGCGGAACAGGGTCTGGCCGCTCTGGAGAAGAAAGAAGTTTCGTTGAAAACCAAGGTGATATTCCAGCTGGTCATTCGGAGCAGAACAACTGATGATGGTTTGACTGTTCCAGTTGGAGGCTGCTCAAGCGCATCCTAATCGCGCCGCGATGGGCGCTACGGCTACACAGAAAATGGAAGCTCGCCGCTTGCAGTTGCTGATCAAGCAAAGGGAACGATTGGAAAATGACGTTCGAGCACTGGACGAAGAAATCATACTCTTGGTACGCTCATTTGTCCTTTTCATGCGCATAATCTCACGTAATCGACAATCCAGGAAGCGAAGACTACCAAGAGGAAAAAACTATAAGATGCGCTTCACTTGTGATTTACAGAACACTCTGTATCTCCCCAATTACCATCACATCAACTTTCGCCCCGACCTCAAGTTGTCTTACTGCATTACTTCCCGGTGGCACTATAACGAATCCATTAGCCCCGGCCAAGCTTGCCACACGACTCGACCGTTGCCCCCCAGTACTATATGCTTTCAGGCCACCCTTCTCGATTCGAAGTACAGCACGATGAAATTCTGTACGGGGATCTAAGCTCATTGGCGATTGGAGCTAGAATTGCTTTAGGCTCTCATAACATGAGCAACTGACACGACATCTCACCTCAGCGCTGACCATGGGCAGCTCCAGCATATTCGAAGGCCAGCCTGCGAGCTTTCGTAGAGCTGGTAACACGAAGATGTGGAATGTTACGAGAGCTGAAGCCGGGTTTCCCGGCAATGCAAACAAGGGTTTTGCCACTCCTCCAGCCACTGGGATAGTTGCGAATGTCGTCGGCTTACCCGGCTTTATGGTCACTCGCCCGAAATGAATTGTCCCGTTAAAGTGCCTCTCAATGACAGGTTTGAACAAATCGGTCGGTCCCATGGAAGTTCCACCAGTTGTAATCAAGATATCCGCGCTGTCGATTCCCTTCTGTATTGCCGCCACATGGTCGTCGACTCTATTGCCACAATATTAGTTTCCGAGATATACGAATATCCCCAGCTTACTTGTCTGGTACAATGCCCAAATCTATCACTGAATATCCTAGACCCTCTAAAGCGGCACGAAGTGACGGTCTATTCGTGTCGAAGATACCACCCCACTCCGCTTCTTGCGTTGTTGTATGCGCTTGCAAGTCTACGATTTCATTTCCAGTACTCAAGATGGCCACAATTGGTTTTTTGTATACCAATGTTTCCCTTCTTCCGACGAACGCGAGTGTGCCAATCTCCCCACCATTACTCAAGATGCGCTCTCCTTTTTGCAGGACTAAGTCACCCTTGCGCACATCGGAACCAGGAGATCGGACATTTTCTCCTCGAGGAACCGTAACCAATGTCTCGACTTCATTTTCTTCACCCTCCAATTCATTATCAGTCGCCTCAAATGAAGAGACCAGTTTCGTATCTTCTACCATGATGACGGTATCCGTGCCGACGGGCAAGGGACCACCAGTGTTGATGCGATATATGATACCGGATGGAAGTGGTTGGTCAATAGGATGGTTCCTCGAGCTAACGACTTGGTAGACAGCGGGGGGATCCGTTGCTGATCGTTTCTGTTGATCATTACTACCCTGAAAAAGAATGAAGGGGCTCACAGCGCAATGCATAGCCATCTACGCTTGTAGTTGCCCGTGGGGGCGTATTATTAGGAGCGAAAATGTCTTCCGCAAGTACATGATTGCGAAGTCCGGCATCGACCTAAAGTGGACAAATCATGGATGAACATCGAGTAGATGCACCAGGCTCAAAGTGCGCACGGGAAGGGCTTGGGTTTCGAGTGGTTGGATGTTATCCTTGATGAGCCGGATCGCGTCTTCGAATGAAACAAGCTCGTAGGGAGATTTACGATGCCTCGCAGATACTTTGGGCCATCAGTTGGACTGTCGGTCGGTTATCAGATGACGGGGAACTCACCATGAGCTGATGGATCGTGGGATAGAACGCTGCGTGGTTTGGGGATCTGGTGTCCGTGATGGTGGTGGTGATGATGGTGGACGGCCTGAAACGACTGGGATTGTTGACCTGATAGAAGAATATGACGATTTTCCCCTGTACCTCCTCTGACAAGTTCTAAGGCATGGTTGATGAGACCTTGATTGAATAATGCTGCAAGAGTTTCCTTGACCGCCTTTGGACTACCAGGCAGAGTGATGATAAGAGTATTTTTGCACGTTCCAGCAACTGGGCGAGATAGAGCGCCCAGTGGAGTGTGTTGAAGCGATGCAGATAGTAAAAGGTGTACAAGACCGGGAGCCTCTCTGTCTAGCAAGAGTTTGATGGCCTAGAACTGAGATCTGAACTTGCTGAACACTATTCGGTCTAGGACCATTTTTACTACTTACTTCGGGCGTTACATCTCGTACGCCGAATCCAGTTCCACCAGTGGTGATAACCCAATCCACACCAGACTGTTCACCTCCACCACCACCATCTTGATCAACCCACGTTTTGACCGCAGTTCGTATGTGATCCAAGTTATCAGGAACGATCTTGTAGAACGGATCTGTCGAACCCGTAGTGTCGGAAGCCAGTTTGAAACCTTTGTGTGCATGGAGAATGTCTATTATCGCCGGGCCCGACTTATCTGCTGATGCATCTTTGAATGCGGTGTCGCTAACTATTTAATACGATTTCGGATCCGAGACGGTTTAGTTATTTTTGATGGGATCTTATGAGTGATGATGGGTCTTACAGACCTGTAAGGACTGCGACGCGAAAGTCTGACATGGGGAGTGATGCGGTGCGAGGAAAAGAACCGAGTCCACAGCTTTATTGATCCAGGGCTTTCAATCGGGTGCCAAATCGGAGTGATGTATATTGCACATGAGAAGTGTGTAGTCTATCTTGAGTCGCAACTTCAATTCCAGAAAAAAGCTGATACAAGATCATCATGAATGTTCTTCCGATATGTTCAAACCCGATCCAACTGCAACGTACTCTAGGGTTTCTTCTTGAGTTAACTTTATTGTTCGCAGAGCGCCGTTGAATCTTGATATACCCAAAAAGAGGGAAAAAAGATTCGAATGCAGACTCGGCGATAGATTGGTAGATTGGCATCTGTCCATCGTCTGTCACTTATCCCACTCTTATCCCACGGCAAAAATGGTAAGAAAATTGTATATCGAATGATACATCACAAAGTCAACTCTTCCAATTGATATACGCCGATAGCCATAGCGACCTGTTCATGAGCCTCCTTCCTACGGTGTCTCCAGTCCCTTGTTGATCCCTCATTCTCGCTAGCCTTACCATTTTTACCTTTGCCAGTCTCAGCATCCTTGATCGCTTTTTCGTGAGCCTTCGCGAAACCTTCCACGAGCCCACGCAGTTGTTCCGTCTGTGACAGTGCAACAATTTCAGGATCAATATGTACTTTGAGGCTTCTAAGCACTTCATGTGCAGGCCGGTGCTGAAGAAGTACGAGGAACGACGCGTCAAGGACAGGTTGCAAGAAATTCAAAATCTTGGAGATCCTTGTCAGCCTCATTTTACGACCTGACAAGTGAGTATTTACCTGGTCCATAGAGGGTAGATTCGATACAGTTTTTTGCTTCTCAGTCCCCTCTTTCACCACAAGCACGCCAAACTCGTTCTTTCCAATGTCCTTCTTACTCGGTAACAACTTTGCTTCTTGTGCCTGAAGCTTTTTGATCCATTCGTCCAGTACCTGTATCAGAAGCGTAATGGCCTCTGACGATCG
Source organism: Agaricus bisporus var. bisporus H97 (assembly GCF_000300575.1). NCBI lineage: Eukaryota > Fungi > Basidiomycota > Agaricomycetes > Agaricales > Agaricaceae > Agaricus > Agaricus bisporus. Next base: position 41,789 of record NW_006267349.1, read on the forward strand.
TAAATAACGCCGCACGGCGAGCATAAGCTGCGTTGTAGTAAACTTTCGGTGTTGAAGCAATGTCGCAAGGAAGCCTCGTAGATTAGGAAGTTGACTAGGATTCGCTGAGTCCACTTGCATTGCATTGGGGTCGGTTGAATTTGAGGTCAACGAGTGGTTACCGACGACGCTCAGAGTTTCAATCAGTTCATTTTCAGAGAGGTCGGGAATGTGTCGCAAAGCAAGATCAATTGACGGCTGAAAAGATCATATGAGTTCATACTAAAAAAGAACATTGATGAAATGCGAAATACCCAATCATTTCTCATACGGAGAGAAACCAAGAGACCAGCTGCTACCATCGCACTACGCACTACACCCTTCTGAATGAGGCGTCGAACTATTTCAGATGAATACAATGAATTGGGTGGCTTCTGTGGTTGAATAACGGCATCTAAGATATCCTTGACGAACTCATAGCCAAATTCTTCCTGAAAGGACATGTTCAATTCAACGTCCTTAAAATATCTAAAATAGAAGGATTATACCTTTTCCTGCTCCTTCTCCCATTGTGTAAACAACTCGTTGGCAGCTTCTGGTCGATTTTGCTCGACGGCAATTCTTATACCAGATATAAGTTTCGACTTGGCAGCTTCCGCTGGCGATTCATGTATATCTTTCGTCATTGATTCATGGCTTGCTAGCCACCTCGCTCCATCATTTGAACGTCCTATGACGTTGGCCAATGTCGATCTCGCTGGGATGCTGTACGGTACGACATAGACATTTGTTTTTCTTGATATTTTCCCGTTGGCATCGGACATGGGTTGGGAAATGCTCAGGATGGCTTGTTGGGATCCAGCTGTGATGCCCGCTGCACTTGGCGATAGAAGTGTGGCGTCAAGAGAAGAGGATTGAGGACTTAGTGAGGATGGGATAGGTAGGAGATGCGAAGCAAGGAGAATGGAATACTGTGTGTCCCACAATAGCAAAGCGATATCACCTTGAGGAGTTGATGAGGCAAGAAGAGCGTGCGAAGAAGTGAGTGCTAGAAGAGAGGGAACAGAGGGTGACTTTTCGGCCTTGATTTGGGATTGTCCTTTTTCCAAAGGGGAGGGGGGAGGCGAATTGATGAAAGATAGACCCTTGAGTTGGATTGGCGAAGATAGCGGTACCAAAGCGGACAAACTGATGGAAAATGTATTCCAATGGCCAGTGTGCGCTGTCAAATCGTAAATTCTAGGAAGGAGGAAAGAGAGAAACGCGTGCATACAAATTATGTTTAAAATACCAGACGAACTACATGAAGCCGTCGCGATATCCTGGCATGGAGTTAAATACGGTCAAGAGGTGATGGCAGAGCATTTGTACCTTGTTAGTAATCGATACTTTGTGAAGAACCACTGAAGTAATGGCATCGTCAGTATCGATTGAGTACACCTCAACTTGTATTGAGTCCCCGTACTCGACCAGTAACACCACAACTGCGCCCTCAGAGTTTAATTTTAAGAACGAAGACGAGGATTGCGAGAAGATATGAACGGAGATGACTCTGTTATCTTCCGTGGATGCAGGATGACTCGTCTTCAATTCTAGACCTGTCGTAAGCAGAGTCATATCTCCGGCAGGTGAGATAGCGAGAATCCTGTCTGGTAATTCTTCGCAGTCATACAGCCCGGACACCAGATGGGAAACCTGTTCACTTGTGGTCACTGAGCATCCTCTAGAACGTAACATACAGATAGAGACACCTACCACCATAGTTTCACGCTGATTTTTTGATGAAGACGAATGGTCCGTTAGTGGACCGGAAAGATTTTCTGTCCACTTCCATAATGTTCTTCCTTTATTTTCTGATTCAATGTCCGGTGAAGATGCGATGGCAGCGTATGTTGTATGTATATTTTTTGAAGATTTGTGCTGAGTCAAGGGTGCACAAGCAAAGGTGGTGGAGGGGCCAAGAGTACGTGAAATTATCGGATGCAGAGTAGTAACCTGGTATAACATGCATTAACAAGGAAATTTGACCAAAAAAATAAACCACCCACGTCGAGAACATGGACTCCATCCGACTGAACAGCGACGCTAACAAAACCGTCGGAGGAAGATGAAGGTTTCTGATAGCTGGCATAAACACTTGATAGCTGAGAAGTGCGCTTTGTAACTGAATAGGTTGATAACAGAAAAGGGTCGTTTATCGCTGCTCCGGGTGCCATGGGATGTCGGCGAGAGCGCAACCGTCCAAGTCCAGATTTTTCGAAAATCAGTCACGTGCACAAGTAAAGTATCGTTTCTATTTTTAAAATTCCGTATTTCGTCAATGTTCCTCCGCTCACTCCCTCGAGCGGTGTATCGGCCTCTGCTGCGAAGTTTCACGACACATGCAACACGTCCAAGGACACGATTAAACACTCTGACTTGCAATGCCTTGGCAAGGAGTCTGAGCACTACGCCTGTTCGCCGCGACCTCACGAATATACTAGCCGACGAAAATCCCCCGCCGGTCCAGGTCAACTCCATCTCAGAGGACGGAATCTTACTAGCCGATGGTCTTCTTCTCCCTTCTTCATGCATCTTCTTTGATGGGCAAGTCTTCCTGTGGGATGTTCCTCAAAAATTATGGGAGGGTTGGAGTCCCGAGCGATTCGAGTTCTTCGAGGCCACCTTGAACAGACCAGGTCTTTGAGCATTATTCTGTGACACGAGCACATACTCATTGTTCCGACAGAGATTCTAGTTCTTGGTACAGGACGTACGTCGGTGCAGCCGCCACCTTTTATACGGTCATACTTTAACACATTGGGTATTCAACTTGAGGTCATGGACACCGTGAGCCTTATTATTGCATCTCCTTACATTTGTTTGCTCATATAGAGAATACAGCGGAATGCCTGCTCAACGTACAACATGTTATCGGAGGAGGGACGTCGCGTAGCAGCTGCACTCCTACCCATTTCATCTCAAGCCTGGCATAAAGTCAAATCATTATCGCCCAAGAACTCTTGATAACTCAAACCATGTACTAATCTATGCTACACTATCCGTTTGATGTATTCTCCATTCAATCCGCACGAGCTTTCCGCTTCCCTAAACTTGCATTTGAAGGCTCAAAATCAAGCATCGATTGTTGTTGCGTCGCCAAATCTTCGTCGTCATCGTCGATAGGTGGTAAGGTAAACTGGGCTGGTAAGAGAAGACCTAGAAAGTTCACAAACATACGGTCGGCAAGACATTGAAATATATTGCAAATCGCAAAGGTCATACAGTCAATGAAAATGTCACAAAAAACCTTCAAAATCATCTCAAAACCAATACAAATCCACTCACCAGACTTCTTATTCCTAAACTGCACAAACAACACTTCCCATCCCGAAAGACCACTCATCTTCAATTCCATATCATTTGCTTCCAAGACTTGAAATTCCCCCGTCATCTTTCCTTTCTCCTTGACAGCTTTACATAGTTCGAAATCCTGTAGACTCGACACACGAGGCACGACGTCTTCTTCCGTCTTTGGCAAACCCGTATCCTTCGGTAGTGTAAAATCAAAATCTTCATCCATCTTATCATCTTCCAGGTCTTTCGGTGCTCCAGCCACTCGTGTTAGAGGTTCAGCAACATCCGACATCAGTGCATCAAAGACCTCTTGTTTGAGTTCTGCTATAGTAGTCGTAGGTTGAAGTATCAAGTGAATGCTGAGTTTTTGCGTTTTAATTTGTAAAATGTATATCTTGGGTTGCGTACGAGGTGCCTGTTTTCATTATGGATTAGAATTGTGATATTGTGAGCGTACAGTCGACTCACCATCGCTGCAAATTAATGCAAAGTTACCACACGCTTTTACGCGTTCCAAAAGATGCCGTTTATAGGACTTGTTATCACCTGATCCCGGATCACACACCCACGTATTTCAAACTCCGCCACATTTTTCATATAAATACCCTCAAAAATTCGTTTTTTTTCTTTCCTTCAAGTGTCCGAACATCAACCGTCTCGAAGCGTTAACAGTTTGGAGGTCCTCTAACCAGGACCTCCAAACATGGCGTTATTTAACTTTCAGGTTGACGGAGCGAGGCGTTGCATTACGCGACGCTCACAAGATCGAGTCGAGCTTCAAATTTCTCCTACGTACCAACTCAAGGTCTATCGGCATCGCTTTCTCCTTCACGGGTTGAAGCTTGATGTAGATTGACTGGGTATAAGTGATGAGATTTGTTCTTGCGTCGTCATATTCCTGTACCTTCCGGACATGCTACTATGTGGCTTTGACGGTTGGGTGAAACCATGACGGAAACATTTCATTAGGTATTAATATCATGACAATATGAATCGGTTTTTTTTTCTGAACATTATATCTCGTTTGAAGCCTCGACTCGGCATTAGCAGCTCGAAAATATAGATTACAATCCAAAGAAATAGAAGAAAATAAGATCTACGATGACCTCTGCCTATAATCCTCAAACTCATTGTCACTCCCCACATCAAAAACGACTTCCTTCTCCTTTCCCTTCCTTGATATCATAGGTTCATCATCATCATCATCACTTCGGCTTCGTCGATGTCCATTCTCATGCACAATAGATAAATTGAGGGGTATACTCTCCTCGTCGTCACCACCTGCACCATTTGTAGGCAACTGCACGCGTCTTCTGCGCAGACGACACCATACAAACGTGCCAACAGCAAGGAACACGATGAGTAACACTACAGCTGCAGATCCAGCATTATAGTACGCTACAAAAAAAGTATTAAGTTAGAAACTAGATGCCCAGGCGTAACACGCACCTTCCCACATGGCTTTACTTTGTTCAGGCGTCTTGGCCGGTGGAGTTACCATCGGCTGTTTCGCATCTGCCTCTTCTACTAGTACCGGCTTTGCCTGTGATCCAAGACTACTGGGTATTTTTGCTGATCCGTCAATGATGGCAGAAAAGTTGACACCCATGAATCGCAGCATCATATCGTGCGCAACATGTGGCTGATCATAGGGCGCCATATGCGATGCATTGAAGATCTGGGAAAACATATTAGGAGGCAGTGAAAGAAGAGACACAATAATTACCTTGACATAAGTCAGATTCCTAGACTCGACCCATGTACCAGCAGACATAGAGTCTACACTCCATGACTGCGTTTCTACTTTCTGAAAAACAAACACAATCTGAGCGGCGCATATGACAGTGCAGGAATTCACTCACTCCGAGGCCTTTTTGTCCATTCCATTCTAGATCCCTAATCATGGTCTCCAAACCAACATGGTTACATATCAGATCTTGGTCTCCGGCGAATATGAGGATTGGAATTCGCTCGAGGACCTGAGGAAGAATCGTAAAAGAAGACTTCATCTTAGCCTCTCGAAAAGCACGATGAATGTCTCCCCGACACTCAGTCCAACTCCCCGGATGACTGTTCGCATGTAAAGCGCGTGTGACCTCGGACCGCTATATTTGGCTTGTTAACGCATGCCGTTACGAGGAGAGGCGACTTACACCAAGGAAAGTAGTGACATTGTGTATTTCTGGAGGCCAGTTCATACCACAAGCGGGACTCTCATCATTGTAACGCACATCATAAATGTTTATGCAGGTATCCACGCCACCGACTCTGTATTTGAAGCCAGGTCAACATCAGGATCAAGGCAGTAAGAATGAATGCAGCTATACTTTTTCTGCCTGACCTTCGTAACGTCCAGTAGTAGACCTTCACACTCGTCAATCACCATCGAGTTTTCGTCCTTCTCTATTGCTGTTGAACAGGCATCCGTGGCTTCCTTGGCTTCTTTCCAAGCCTATTTTTAGAATCGGATTAATGTCTGTTGTTTTGCGGACGAATCCCAAATGACCACGTACAGCGGAATTTTCTTCGAGGATGCCAGCCTTTACCGAGTAATCAATGTAGGACTTGTATTGCGTTTTGGGGTCTATCCAGCCGTTTCCAATTGCGACGCCTTTGAGAGGAACGTCGCGGATGGAGGAGAGGAGAGCATCAGCTGTAAAAAAAAAACCCAGCAATGTAAATCATGCACAATGCTTGAAAGTCTAACCTACACACCGAAGAATGGTATCCATTGTCCAGCAAAACTTTCGCCGGCAAGATAGGTCTGTGAAAAGTGATGCGTATCAGGAAATGAAAACAGCGCCGGCAGGACACGAGATTACTTACATCCATCCGTTTGTATTCCGGAAACACTTTATAAAACTGTTGAAGGAAATGAATAAATTGTTGTTGCGCCTGTGAACCATAGACATCATGAGTTGCAGAGGGGAAGAACAAACGAGTTGTGATGTATAATTACTTCATCCATGTAATGGACATAACGATCCGTAGCAGTGTATGAAAAGCCCGTGCCTGCGGGCTGGTCGACTATCGAAACAGGCTATCTTTAATGTTTGAAAAGAGATTAAGGGGGGCATGGAGACGAACCATAGACCATGGTGGTATACTCCTCCCATCCACCCTCCTGGACCTTAAATCCGCCGTTGCCGTCTGACCGCCATGGGCCGATTTCCATCATAAGACCATCGAAAGATGAACAGCCAGGACCACCCTAGCAGCCGACATGAGCCATGAGGTGGGTATGTATGGAGAAGAAAAACTTGCATTGAACCAGAATACGATGCGCTCCTTGTCTGCGATGCGCCGGTTCTTGATCAAGACGAAGAACAGATGAGGACTGACTGAATCCGTGACGAGACGGGTGGTATTGTATTCTGACGAGAGATGCCCGGCATATATTGTGAGGGGGTGGTTTGGATCCTGCTGAATGCCCGGGAGGGACGGCACATAAAAGGATGCTGCTGCGGGGGCTGATATGACGGTTAAATGAGATGAGGGAGATGAGAGACATGCGACTGACTGTCTGACGGTGCGGCAAGGGCACGCTGGAGGAGGGAAAGGAGGAGGACGAGGGAGGGCAACATGGACGGGCGGAGGCCAGGTGGCAGCGCATTTGTTATATTATGTGCATCACAAAAATAACCTCTGTCACTTTCCCCGCCATGCGCCTCCTCCCCCTCCTCGCTCTGCCCTCCCTCGTCGCCGCCCAGTACTTCTCTGCGGGTTGGCAGCCTGGCCAGCCTCTGCACGAGACCCAGTCCTCCCCGGCACCCACATATACCCCCGCGCCACAACCCGCAAAAGGCTTATCGGAGCTCTTCAGCCTCAACACCCTTCTCACCTTGCCCCCTGTCGCTGGTTTGTTTGAGCGCTTCGGAATTAACATCACCGAACGCGTGGCTCTTTCCAGGGCTGATCTTTGGGACGAGCGAATACCGCTTATCACGGACGACAACTTTAACGAACTCATTGCCAATGAACCCCTCACCGAAGAGGAGGAAGAAAAGCGCGTATGGGTTGTAGTCATGTATGTCCTTTGCATTTCTTTCTTTGCACCCGTCTCATTGCTGCCTGCACAGCTCTGTCACCGCTGCTAAACAAGAAGGTCTTTCCAAATACCTCGATCAAGTCTTCGACTCCGCCTACAACGAAACTCTCGAAAAGAACGATCTTCCCAACATTCGCTGGGGTCGCATCGACTATCTCGATGTGACTTATCTAACCACAAAGTGGAACGTTTGGCAGTAAGTCTTTGGTTCTCGTAGAAGAAAAATTGCATTGCCTTATTCGTGTTTTTTTTTTTCAGAGCGCCATATCTTGCCGTTATCACCAACCGAGGAAAGACTTTGCGTTTCTATAGACCGCATCAAATACGTCTCAGGGACTACGCTCTCCGTGACTTTCTCTTGACCGACGGCTGGCAAATCACCCCTCCCTGGGAGTCCCGTTACGCACCGGGAGGCGATCGGTTAGCTTTTATTGTTTATTTAACCTTTATTCTTCGCTAACACTATATTAGTGAATGGGTTCTAGATTTGATTGCCACCTATCTCGCCAAGGCTTATAACTATATCGTCCTTGTTCCTCGCTGGGCCTTGTATATTCTCACCGGCGCTATCGGTTCCGTTATTCTCAATTTCCTTCACCGTCCTTCGAAGAAACGGACTCCAGCCAAACCCCCTGTCAAAGGAGGATCAACGTCTGCACAAAGCACCACATCCACTACCGAAAAGTCTGATGAAGCCGCTGCTGTATCTGCTGTACAAATAAAGCCAGAGCCTACCAATGTGCCCTCCACTCCCACCACTCCACGCTCGACTCCGCGCCGCAACGGCAAGAAAGGTAAAGGCCGACAATAAATTATTTCTTCTTTCTCTCGGAAAAAATGCTATTTCCATATACCTCTTGGCAAACTATATATACTTATCGGAACTGTTAAATGTTGAATACCCACTGCACTCTTACTTTGCACCATGTTGTAGTTCCTATGGCCAATGAACGCATAGTTTTGATTGTTGTATGAATCCTGTTTCAGCGCTCACAGAGCAGCAGTAAAGACGGCCCTCGGACCCACTGACGGAAAAGAAGAAACGGTTGTTCTGTTTTGATTCATGTGGGCTCTGCTGTGAACACATTAAATTTATTTTGCAAATGAACGCAGCGTATATGGTATAACAGGAAGTTGTGTACGTAGCCTTTACAGAACATTAAAATTCATCACAAAAATGAAGTCCAGGAGACAAAACACATAGTTACATGTCGCCTCATTAATCATCCTTTTTCCGGTAAAACAGTCGGGAATAGCGGGAATATTAAAAAACTCGCTAATCACCAGAAGCAACCAAATGCAACTAGGAGTACAGCGGCGATAGTCTGGAACCATGTAACCCTAAAACTGGTGGCAGCCTCTGACACCGACCCAGACCCAGATGACGGCCCAGAATCAGAGTTTGAACCAGAATTCAAATCAGAATCTTCTTCCGAACCAATGGCACTGAAAAGATAATGAGTCAAACGCTCAATAAATTTTTTTTCGCAGGATTCTCTTCCACTCACATAATTTCATTCAATTGGAAAGACCAGTCATCTGAAATCTGCCTTTTACCATTTCTAGCGCCAACGCCAACAACAACAACGGTGACATTAATATTGGTGGTTGCGATCAATGATAATTGGGAGTAAGTGCAGGACGTCGTCTCCAAAAAGGTGTCAGAATCGGGTGCTGTGAGAAGGCCGTTCACATAAACGTCGTACACGACCGAAACGACATCAACGTTCAGATAGATACGAGAAGCTGAAAGTGAATAGGATGTCAACGTTCAAGGCCCATAATCAAATATACTGGTAAAAAAGGACTAACCAGATCCAACTATGACGGTAAATGATTCCTCGGCGACGGTTGTACGTCTAGAACTGGTTGTACACCCTGATGCATTATCGGTCCACCCAGAAGACCAAGTAATCCTGCTATCGTGGACACCGTATGTAACAGAAACTTGGCCGGCAGCAGCTGTCGGGCGTGGAGACCGAGTGCCAGTTGGAGACAAAGCAGAGCTGCCTAAAATGCCAGTCAACCAAACAACACCGTAATAGAACTCTTGATAATGCTTACTGAAGCTAGAAGTGATAAAATCTGTGGTAGAAGTTGACGTAGTACGAGTACTGGTAGTTTCAGTGGTGTGGGTGGTCGTAGACCTTTCACGGGTAGTTATTTCTCCACCGCCTCCACCACCGACACAAATTTTGCCAATGGGGCAGCATCCCCCACTGACACAATAGTCACCAGTTTCACAGCATCCTCCCCCTGACATGATCCGAACACGCGTCAAATTTTCAATAAAATGAAGGAGGATTATATGAATGAACCCACCTTTGCAACAATGAGTACCAGTAGGGCAGCAAGTGACTTGCTCGCATCCTGTTTCACTTAGTTCACAACAACCTGTAGATACTTGTCAACAAACTTCAAAAGTTACTGAATGTATATATCAAACCTGTAGCATAGCAGAATTCCCCGGCATTACAACAACCACCTGTTAAAAGTATTAGTATTTTTTTTCAGATTGGATTTCTAGCTCAAAATGAAAATATCCGAACCTGTGCAACAATCGCCACCTACAGGACAGCACCTGCCGTTGTTGCAATCGCCAAACCCGGGCGGGCATGACTGCCTGACTTGAAGAAGACCTTTGATCACTACGGGCTCGCGTTTTGAAACGGCATCTCCTTTCGCGTTCTTCAACGGGTTGCTTCGGAAAGGCTTAAGTACAGCTGTATTATCGTCGCCTCGAGCAAGAAAGCCTCCCGCGTTGTCAATGTGCAAAGCCGAAGAAGTTCCAAGGAGAAGGGAGGCCAACGTAGTGAGGAACAAGTAGTGCATGATTCTCCTGCGAGCGAGTTGTGGAGTCAAGGAAAATCAATGCGGTACGTACGTGCGTATTTAAGATCGTCTAGGTATAAGTATAATGCGCTTGGCGTTGATAGATTTGGATGGATTGATATCTGGCGGCGGGCGCCATGTCGCAGGGACATGATTCCTATCATAAGACTCTCACATGAGGCGTCACCCTACAGCACACTTGTATGTATTCTCAATCTCGGTGAATCTCGGTATAGATATTGTTACTTACTTAAAATAGCAATGAAACGCAAAGGAAAGCGTGTGGAAAAAATATTCAAGTAAGACAACTTGAGGATAATCTGCGGTGTCGTTGCACTCCCATTTGAAAGTTTGTGCTATTCTTGACATAGTAAAACACGTCTTCATTAAAGCTCGCATAAAAGTACAAGCAGGCATACCTTATGATGGTCGCCATGCAATTGTCATTTTTGAGACTAAATTTTGAATTTACGGTCGAGCAGATTTATGTCAAACCCTCAAGGGTCAGACAATATTGACACGGTACCAAGATGGAGCGATGGAAGCTTGATGGGCTCAAAATGGGCTCATGAGCATTGGGGCCATTTGAATTCTGACTGACATCTCGACAGGTGTTCCTTTTGATAGAGCCGGCTTTTCGGACAGCTTTGTGGTCAGGCCAGGGGAAAATAGCTAAATTAATTTGTTTGGCATGACTACTCGTGACAATCCGCATGATCGCCGTCGCCGTAGTGAAATTGAGGCAGGTCGTCATCATCTTTTGTCTCTGAAAAAGTATAATGCCTGTATTATCAAGATATAAGCATTAGCTCTTGATCATGTTGTATGTTAACAAAATGTACCGTCACCAGATCGATGAGTGTTGTGTAAGGCGAGTACCTTGATACAGTGCTGCAGGGACACCCGTAACTTCCTTTCCCCATCGGTTTATGGCACGCTAGAATTGTCTTCGCAGTAGAAAGCACCGCAGTAGGCCCTTCATCAGGCCCTGATCAGGCGGCGTTTGCATTCGCATAGAGTATCGTCGACGTGCTGAAGAGCGTATATCAATGTGATGAATTGCACCAAACAAAAGTCAAAGCAGCCTAATATTTGATGTTGTTGACGCAAGAACAGCCGGACCCCTCCTTTGTGGACCGCTTCTTCACATTTCGTCCAACCATTCAAGTCCTCGCTCGTAGCTTGAGGCCGAGAAAAGTGTGCTAAAAACTTGTTGTCATCGATGGTGTTTTCCCACTATAGTCTATACCCTGGATATTCCACTCGGAGGCGTATGGGTTGAAAAGGGCTCCCGAAAACCCAGCACACTTACTGATAAACCATGCCGTGTCAAGCCAGGGAAAGTACTGGCTCCATGGACCGGCGTCCTGGTCCAATCGCGTGTTTTTCTTTTGTCAGAGTCAAGTCAGAGCGTACTCTGGGGATGATCCGGGGGCCTAATAACCGGTCGTGTACAAATCCACTCCAATGTTCCGTCTCGTATCAGCGGCTTCGACATGGTCATCATGTGCTGTTTCTGAGTTCGCAGCTGCGCACTTGCTGCGGCCCGCCATCGCTTAAGAACCCCACCAACATCTTCCCATGGTATCTCCAACATCGACGTTCGCTATCCACTTGGTATGGCACAACTCGAACAGGAAAAATTCGGTGATCATGATGTTTTCAAAGAACAAGTGAAGAACGAAAGCCAGGTGATCATCGGTCGTCGAGCTCGTCGAGCTCGTCGGCCTCTTCTCCGGCGCTTGATCCATTCTCTGGTCGTCCTTAGTTGCACCTGTTATCTTTTTTTAAAATATGTACAGTGGAATGCGGCACTTGAGGCCACATATCAAAGAGGCCACGGGCGCCAACTCTTCGGGCGCGAGGCTGAAAAAATCTTTTTGTGAGTAGCTCATTTTTGTTGTAAAGCAAAATGTCAAACTTCATGGGCACCATTTAGGTCCATCCCAAATTCACAAAGCGCCATTACGGCATCTCGTAAATACACTGGGATGCCTCACGTCGCTGGGTCAGATGGAGACTTCAAGACTGCTGAAATTTTCCTATCTCATCTCCAAAAATGGTTCAATATCGCTCCTCCAGAGCAAAAACCAATATATGATGCTGGAACCAGCGAATCGCAAGAGGCGACCCGAGGAATCATTGAACGAGACACTCCCTCTGCTTGGATCGACACATACTATCCCGTCATGAATACACCTTTGGAGCGCGCTTTACAAATATTGAACGACGATGGCACTATTGCTTGGGAGGCTGATTTGAAGGAGCATGGGGATGATAGGGACCCGGATGCCGCTAAATTTGAAGATGCCGTTCCCACCTTCCATGGCTACAGTGTCAGTGGAGATGTGACTGGTCATTTAGTTTATGGCGACTATTGTACCAAAGATGTAAGTTAATTAAACGCCCGCGTATACTGCATTACTGACAGTCATGCTATTTATAGGATTATGATCGACTCGTTTCCGATGGTGATCACATTTTATCTTGCATATGTTTCTTCATTGACCCTTTCTTTTCAGGAGCACCGTTGAAGGGTTCTATTGTTCTCTGTAGATATGGTGCTATAGTTCGCGGGTTGAAGGTAGTTTATACCCTGTGGGCTCGAATCGACCGAAAACCTAATGCTTTTCAGGTCAAAGGTGGCCAAGAGAACGGTGCCGTTGGTGTTCTCATATATTCTGATCCCCGCGATGACGGAGATGTGACCGAAGAGAACGGCTATGCACCGTAAGCAGTTCTCTACAATCGACGATTGAACAGTGCACTCATTTGCATATCCGATGCAGCTATCCAGATGGCCCAGCCCGAAATCCTACATCTGTTCAACGTGGCAGCGTCCAGTTCATAAGTTTATATCCTGGTGATCCTACCACTCCCGGATATCCATCATATGAGAATGCCACTCGCACGGAAGGTACCAATATCCCATCAATCCCGAGCTTGCCCATCTCTTGGGGCAATGCCAGGCAGCTGTTGCGAATTCTTGAAGTATCTGAGCATAAACAGGTCAGGCTGGTTAACAATGTTGACACAAGGGTTATCCCGATCTGGAATGTAATTGGTGTTATTCCGGGGTATATCAAAGACGAAGTCGTCATTGCTGGTAATCATAGGGATGGTAGGTCGCTAAATTTGCTATCCTACCAACCATTTACACGGTCGCTTTAGCTTGGGTATTAGGCGCGGTAGACCCCAACAGTGGTACCACGTCTGTACATGAGGTCATTCGGGGATTTGGTCATTTAATGAAGAATGGTTGGAAACCTCTTCGCACTATCGTTATCGCCAGTTGGGATGCAGAGGAGGTAATGTCTGTCCCAATCATAAAATCTGATGCTCATGGTCCACGACAGTACGGCCTCATCGGAAGCACCGAGTGGGGTGAGGATTTCGTGCATTGGATTGACGCACACGTCGTTGCATACTTCAACTTAGGTGAGGGTTTTCTCTCCTGAATTATACAAATCTAACCTGCTTCTACAGACTCCTCTGTGTCAGGATCCCAATTTGGGACATCAGGTTCACCTCTCCTAGCTCATTTTATTCGAGAAACTGCACAGGATGTACCTCATCCTACTGATGCTAACAGAACTTTATGGGATGCGAGGAATGATGATGGACCATTTACCGGGCCCGCTTCACAGAAAACCAGCCGTGTCGTTAAGGTTTCCCAAACTGAGGCTGAGGCCGCTGCCCTTGCTGTGGCAGATGATTTTGGGGTCAGTCCTCTAGGATCAGGAAGCGATTACACTGTATTTTTGCAAAGGAACGGTGTAAGTATAACCTCGACGTGATTTGTCTCCCCTCTCACGAATTTTTAGATCCCAAGTACAGATGAGGGATTCGGTTCAACTCCACATGATCCTGCTTATCATTATCATTCTGTCTACGACTCGGAGACTTGGCAAGAAAAATACGGAGATCCAGGGTTCTTTAGACACGTGCGATGCTCCTCCTTTCACCCCTCCTGGTGTCACTAAATCGTTAAATATCGCAGGTTGCTGTTGCTCAACATCTAGGTTTAGAAATCTTGCGCATGGCTGATGCACCCTTACTTCCTTTCAATACCACCCACTATACCCTTCAGCTCGACAATTACCTTGACACGTAGGTATTTTCCCCTGTACATCGTCGCTTTCTAATGACCTCGTATATCAGCGTTGAGAGCCTTCCAGAGACACAAGCGCTGAATCTAAAACTGAAGAAAGTTCGGAGAGCAATTCGTCGCCTACGGAAGGCGAGCTTGGAACTAGACAAGGAGAAGTGTCAAGCTATGAATGAACTCATGTGGCAAATATGGAAGTACTATCATAGCCGACACGGATGCCTAGGAAAACTTGGAATGAAGCTGAGAAGACTGGTACGTCGAATTGACAAGAGGTTCAGACACCATCATGGGCACAGACAGTGCCGCTGTGGAGAATCACCTGGACGGCAGCACTGCGAGGAAGATTGGTCTACCCTACTTCCCGACTCACCCAGACTTGATCATATTTTCAAGGAGCTGCATAGCCTGACACTCGGTGACATTTCTGATGGTGGAATTGACGTAAATGGACATAAAGATAGGAGAGGATTGATTCGTGCTATACAGCGTGTTCGTGCCGTGAACAACAGGCTTCGTTCATTCGAGGCGGGATTTATTTCGGTAGACGGTATCAAGGACCGAGAGTGGTTTAAACATTTGGGTGTCGCGCCTGGGAAGTGGTTGGGATATGGCGCCACCACATTCCCCGGGTTGACGGAAGCAATTGTTTTCGACCAGGACGAGGAAGCCGCCAAACATGAGATGAAGAGGCTGATCACTTTGATGAAGAAGACGGCCAAGTCGCTGCAGGAGTGAACCATATCACGAAACTTAGTTTTGGACTTCTCGAACGTTTGTACAATATACATTTAGCACTGGTGATGTCCATTCGAAAACACATATGCATAATCAAACTGAGTCGCAAATGTTTGGATGATTGAAGATTGGCAAGTCAATATAACCGCCATCACTTCATGCACCAATTCCACCAAACACAATCAACTTGGTGTTCAGATACTCTGAAATTCCATGAGAGCCTTCCCTGCCGAGTCCACTTTCCTTCACGCCTCCGAATGGGACAACGGCCTGCGAAATGACACCACTATTCGCGCCAACCATTCCAACCTCTAATTTCTCCGCAACTCTCCATGCTCTCCCAACATCTCTCGAGTAGAAGTATCCAGCGAGACCGACGTCAGAGTCATTGGCCATTTTCACTACCTCTTCTTCGGTTTCAAATTTTATCAGTGCGGCGAGGGGACCAAAAGTCTCCTCTTTGTTAATCGCTGCCTCAGCAGGGACGTCGGATAAGACTGTTGGGTAGAAGAAAGATGTGTCGCCTTGACGCTTTCCACCGACGAGGATCTGCGCGCCTTTGGAAACGGCATCTTCGACGTGTCGCACGACCTTTTCAACCGCGCGGTTGTGAATGAGTGGACCATGAGTACTGTGCAACGATAGTGAGACTGTGAACACGATATTGTTTTGAGGTGCCTACGTTCCACTCTCGAGGCCGTTACCAAGCTTAAACTTCGCGACACGGTCAGCGAGACGCGACGCGAACTCGGCATATATGGAAGATTGGACGTATATCCTGTTAGCACAAATACAAGTTTGACCACTCCCACGGAACTTGCAAATTAATGCAGCTGCAACACAAAGTACCTCAGAGACTCATCTGATGACTCGAAGGAATATCTCACCCTCGATGGCATCGTCGAGATTAGCATCGTCAAATACAATGAAAGGCGCATTCCCACCAGCTTCCAAAGAAACTCTGGAAAGAATCAATCAGCTGAAGGCTGAAGCAAAATGAATGGTCAAGGTCCTCACTTCTTTAAAGTCGTAGATGAGAGGCCATACAACAATTTAGCGACATTCGTTGACCCAGTGAAGCTAACTTTCTTGACGGCCTTGCTTTGGCACATTTCCTTACCGACCTCATTGACATATTTGAGCGTTGGAACGACGTTGAAGACACCGTCAGGAACACCTGCCCTACGCGAGAGCTGAAGAGGATAGATGAGATGAGAAACATGCCTTTGTTCCGGCAGAAACATACCTCAGCAAGCGCTAGCGCCGAGAAAGGCGTCTCTGGCGGAGGTTTCACGACAGCCGTACAACCTGCTGCCAAGGCAGCACCGAGCTTCCGTGTGATCATAGCAGACGGGAAATTCCATGGGGTGAGAATAGACCTAGGCTCGTTGTGAATTTTCGCAATGACAATACCACCGAGCTCCAATAAACCCACACGACACCGACAGCTTGCTTAATCACAACATTCCTAGATCCAGGAATAGCAGAGGGAATGGTTTCTGTGATCAAAGATCAACCAATGCATACCAGCGTGAAGATTTGTGTACCTCCATAAGTACGCACGGCCTCCTCAGCTACACTGTCATCAGACTATGTTTCCCGGACAAGTCTTTCAGACCCACCAAACCACTATCCAAACAGCCTCAGTCGGACAATACTATAAATCTGACCACAAAAAACGAACCTCGAGGAAAGAAGCGCTGTAAGCATTCTCCGCCTGTCGCCACAAAGGTTAGGGGAAGAACTGTCAGGTGATGCTATCGGCGGAATACCTTTGCTTCGGCTAATGTTTTACCGTTTTCAAGTGTCTGGTCGGAGTAATTTTAGATTCCGTACGTCATGGATGACAAGTTCAGACGCGACGTACGATGAGGCGACCAAGATCTTCGTGATGTTCCCGCATAAGTTGAAAGAATCTGATGAGAATATCATGTCGTTGCTGTTTCAATAAACGTGGTTGAGGACAAAGATGAGAACAACGTCAGTGAACTTGAATTGACCTTGGCACTCAAAGCGCTCCATTTCGGGAATGCTGCTGACGCTGCAGCAATTGCTTCTTGAGTCTCGGCGACATTCATGTCCGGTACTGCTCCAAGTAACTCGTCTGTTGCTGGGTCTATAGGTGATGCGACGTTTTAGAGGAATTGCGAGGAAACTTGTCATTGGGTAGGCATACTCGTCACAGGTATGGTCTCTCCACTCTTCGCGTCAACCCACTTGCCATCGATGTATCCCTGGAATTTGATGAGCGAAGAGTCCTTGAGGCCGAACTAGAGAGAAAAGAGCGTCAACTATGTCATGTAGATGACAATGGAATACGAAGACGAACGACAGCAGTTTGAGAAGACGCCATTCTGAGGGTGAAGCGATAAGGAAATAAATTTGGGATAGACACGGAAGATCGAGCGCTATTATATAGCAGACTCGTCGAGAGCCTTTGGAAAGAAGATAAACGCATGTGGCCAGTCAGATGGTACCCTAGAGAGAGTGATAGACTTATACGCTTGACCTCCTCCCACGCCAGTTCGGGTGTAACATACAGGCTGATCTTGGTTCCTAAATGACCTAATCTTATCTACAAATTCTCTGCTGCAATTCACTCGTTCCATTTGATTCCCTGATTAAGTATCTCAATGTCTCTTTCCCCGGCTGGTTCGCGGCATTCTATCACCACCATCCAAGAAGCCTCCAAGTTCCAGAGCATTCCGCGCAGCCTGATTAATGTGTTTGAATCGGTCCGGCCCAAGATGAATGCCGCCGAAATACCGTGTAACCACCACGAGAACATTATTCACTTCCTGCCGCATAATGAGCCTCAACAAGACGAAAAAACCTGAGATCGAACCAGAATCTGCAGCAGATGTGCTAAGCGGCCACCTGCCGCTGTCTCTCCGTCATCGTCATTATCTGGTGACATATACATGAACTCATTGTTGTCTAGATTCGTTGAATCTCACCTTGATGGAGGACATTTTTTACCTGACAGCGCCACGCGTTAATTACAGGATGAGCTGCCCGAGCTATGCGTCGATCCGACATCAAGTGTGCGATGATTTGTGGGACCTGGCGAGTTGTCAGCGAATGGAGGAAAGATCATGGGCGACGGAGAAAAGGTGCAGCCATACCTCTGAAGGGTCAGATATCCGACATGCTCGTCCGATGAAGGAGCTCTTTCTGTCCACTATTGGTTCCGCGACAAAGAATTGTATTTCAGAAATAACTTCATTCTCGGGCTTGAGTTGCAAATTCGCGGGTTCAGCTAAACTTTTCGACTTGACGTCATTTCTGGAATCGACTTCTTTCTCCTTTTCGTCTCCTCGTACGAGTTCCTTCACCTTGTCTTCATTCAAGCGATCTTCATACCAGGCATTGCATCTTTCTAATACATTTTGAACTCCGTCAAAGACACAAACTGTGTCTGGCGTAAATTCCACACCGCAGATTGAGATGAATGTCCTAAGTATCGAGCCAAAAAGGTTGGAGTCTGCACCAAAGGCACCAAGATACCGCGACAGTAGCTGTAACTGAGGTGGTGATGAAACGGGGTACGTTGCGGGAAGAGAGACCAACAATTTAACAAAGACCATGTCATAGGAAGGGAGACTGAAATCGTCAAGAATTGCCTATACATGACTTCCAATGACATATTCACCTCAAATTTAAGGTGTATCGGACTGTAGGTGAATCAGCGGCCGTACTAGTACCACTACCGTCGCCATTAGATGTACTAGGGGTCCAGACGCCAATGGCATTTTCTCCGTAGATGGATTGCAGGACTGCGCGAGTGTGCTGAGCGTTTGATCAAAAGGCCCAGACCTCTCTCTCACCCTCTATCTCTGAAGCGACGGCCTGACGGTCAGGATGTTGATAGAGTTCGGAAATGAAGTCCTGCAGGTCCTGAGTATCGTCTCCTTCTGGGTCGCTGGTAGAGGATGAGTGAAGCATGTTTTTAGGTTCTCGAGTTTAATCAAACTTGATGGGATCGTTCATGTTTGTTTTCGGGCACCAGCTGCTGTCTGACCCTTCGTCTCATGCCACAAAACACTCCCTCCGTCCGAGTCGTCGTTCGGCTGCCTTGGAACAGGCCCGAAAACGCCGAACCTGATCCTCCACACGTGCGTGCTATATTTTTCTACATTTCTTAGGCGCCAGTGACCTTTCCATTCTCTCAGATAGAATGGACTCAGGAAAAAGCTGACATATTATGGAAAGTGATAGAGAAATCGCGTTCTAGCGACAGCAGTGGTGCCGACTGTATGTTACCGTCGTTTTCGTGTCGTATGACCTTAAATTCTCATATGGTAGTGCAGGGAAAGGACTTGCGGCACATCTCGAAGTCCCATTACCGTACCTACTTTATCGAGTCAATGCTCGGTTTCAAGAAGAGATTCGCGGGCTCAAGGACATTCAAGGCGCCCTTAGTCCCTCTTCTGTGACATCCCCAAACCCGAAAGTCGAAGTCCCCGCCCAGGCCGACAAGCCCGTACTAGCAATACGAACAGGCCTCAATTCGAAACTCTCATCTTCTAGATTGAGTACACCTCGCGATGTGCACGCGCGGTTGAACTCCCTCGTCACCAATTCACCAAGGCCGAAGAAAGTCATATCATCATCCACAATAACCGTTCAAGGTATCAAGCGTAGTCCAGGTTTCATTCGTACACATTCCCCTCTGTCTTCCGATGACGGCGTCCTATCCGACGAAGACGAAACCATACTCAAGGAAGAGGAAGCGGAGCGCAATGCAGAAGAACAAGAAACTGTTGACCGCAAACTCGAGGAGCTAACACGGCTTATTAACGCGGATACTCTCGGACTTGTACGCACTCACAGGCCTAGACGTAGTTTGGATCGTGAACGAACAAGCGCCTCTCCTTCAAATTCATCTAAATCAAATTCCACATCAAACGCAAACTCAGCCGCTGCCAGTTTCAGAGGGGACTCTTTATCAAGTGTGAGGAGCGAAAAGAGTGAGAATCAAAGTCTCTCAAGTGCTATCAGTTCTCCGCCGGGGTCAATACCCGAAATTCCATCTCCTCGATCAGATTCACAATCTCATTCGCCGATGTATCCGGGAAGGCAAAACGACTCGCCTGAGAAATCTGCTAGTCCAGCTGCTGTGAGTTCCAGAAGTGCGCTGAGCCATTCACACAACAGGCGGCACACTCAATTGTTGAGTGAACACGAGAGTTCTGAGGCATCGAGTTTCAGTGATCTTAGCGGTAAGTGATACTGGTGTTTTATTGTGCAATGCGATTAAAGGCTTTACTAGACGCCAGCCTATCGGCTTCTGCGCTCGAGAGTGCTCTCATGTCAAATATTGCTGGCATGCGTACTACGCCTGCGGCTTCTAGACTGTAAATCTGCTGCGATTTGTTGATTATCTTGGACATGGCTTCTCATATCGTTTTCTAGAACCCCACAATTCAATTCTCGTAGTCGCATTGATCACAATACTCACAATCCGTCGAGACCTTTCTAGTTACTTAGTTATTGACTGTATGGTTATTTTTTATGAGGATAATTTGCGAACATTGCTCCAGCCCCGTTCTGATCTAATCAACCATCCAAATATAAATGCAATCAATAGCTGTGGATCTGATTTCTTCTTCACACCATCTGTACTCCCCTTAAACCAACATCCAATTTGGACCTGAAAGCTTTGAACGGGCCGATACATATCACTAACTTCGCAAAGCACTAGCGGCGGGCGACAGCCACAACTCCTGATTGTTCCGCTCTTGACGGATATTTCTTGGCCACACGAGCCACACTGGGGCCACAAACGCCCTTTGACTTCTTAAAACGACACCAACCCTCCGCCCCACACCCCTCCTCCCACATATTGAAGATGAAATTGACTTTTGCAAATGATCTCGGCCAGACGTTTAGTCTTGAAATCGATTCGGGAATGGAACTAGAGAATGTGATGGCTTTACTCGAGGCTGAGGTACGTCTTACTCCCCAAGTAGCCCCCCCAGTTTCTCTTTCTCCTCTTTGTTTTTTATTATTATTATTCGGATCTGTTGATATTTTCAAAAATCACGAACGTTAATTGTTTTTTTATTGTAGGCGGGAATTCCTGTATCGGAACAAGCTATTCATTTTCGTGATCAAGAACTTTTGGATCCTAAGAAGACGATGTTGGAATATGGGATTCCGGATGATGCAGTACTCTTACTTCGGCGGAAAGTTGCTAGTGTTGGTGGGAGGTAAGTTCTTAGGTGAAAAAAAATTGGACATTGGTTTATTGTGGAATATGGGTTTCGTTTAGAGCGCTTGAACAAGACGCTGAGATGATGCGATTACAACTTTTAGGCGATCCGAGCCTTATGAGTCAAATGCAACAAGCAAGCCCGAGATATCTCTTTCTTCATCTTACATTCCTCTAAAATCCTATCTTCTGTAGGAATTCCCAGAACTCGCACAAGCAGCCCTAAATGATCCCTCAAGATTCGTAGAACTTCTAAGACGAACTCGCGAACGTCAACATGAAGCTGAATTACAACATCAACATGAACTTCAACGATTGAATGATGATCCATTTGATGTTGAAGCTCAGACAAAGATTGAAGAACATATTAGACAGGAAGCTGTTTTGGAGAATATGCAGCATGCGTTGGAGTATTCTCCGGAAAGTTTTGGGAGAGTTCATATGCTCTAGTGAGTGTTTTTCTTCTGATGTATTTGATTTGGGTGTTGATATCTTTTTTTTAGTATACCGGTGGAGGTGAATTCTCGTCCGGTGAAAGCGTTCGTAGACAGTGGAGCCCAACAAACCATCAGTATGTCAATCAAAGGTGATATTTGGTCTAATCTCACTCGCCGACGTTCTTTGCAATTCCAGTGAGTCCTAGTTGTGCGGAAAGATGTGGGTAAGTATCAGTACCCCCTACGTGCCACCAAAAAAATAACATTATTGCAAGTATCATGCGTCTGGTCGACAAACGATTCTCGGGTATCGCACGCGGCGTTGGAACAGCCAAAATTCTAGGACGAGTCCACAGTGCCCAATTAAAACTTGCAGACCTTCATCTCCCTTGTTCATTCACAATAATGGAGGCAAGTACGAGTTGTTTTACAAAAAAGATTGTTTTTTTTACAACCCAACCTCTAGGGTCGTGAAGTTGACCTTCTTTTCGGTCTTGATATGCTCAAAGCGCATCAAGCGTGTATTGATTTGGAAAAAGACGTTCTTCGAATTCAAGGTCGTGAAGTGAAATTCCTTCCAGAACACGAGTTACCTCTTTCCGCTCAGGACATCGATCCTGAAGCACTTGCATCAGGATCGACACCATCTTTGGGTACAGGTGGAAATCCAGGTGGAGAATCAACAAGTGGTCCACCTTTTCCCGGGTCTGGACGTACTATTGGTTCAAATCCTGCTGTGGCTGGCAGACCTCCTTTACAACAGCAAGCCAGTTCACCTCAGTCGAGTCGTCATTCTGAAACTTCTGTCAAGACGTTGATGGATTTGGGGGCGTCCAGGGAACAGGCTATTAGTTTGCTCGATGCGGCTGGGGGGAATGTTGATGTCGCAGCATCACTCATGTTTTAGGCTTTGCAGTGGAAACAAGTTTCAGGGTATGCGGAAAAAGACAATGATAAATGAATGTGATGTTGTACAAATGCAATGTAATCCAAAGAACGCAATCATAAAAGAAAAAAAAATATGTAGCAAAGACTAAATCAAGCTGACTTTCGATCGAGCAAGTCCACCGCGCCAGTTATGCATTCCGGCAGAACGATTGTGAGTCCAATCACCTTGCATCCTGGCAAAGGCGTCACGAATATGTTCGGGCATGAGAGCTTTGCGATCTTCGGGTGGTTGCATGAAAAGCGCATTGACGGGCATGGTATACTCTTGGTCGTCATCAGGAGAACCTTCTCGCCGGCGTTTTTCGACTCCGCCACCGATACCGTTATGTTTCCGTTTGCCAAGTATGGGTGAGGAGTATTCTTCGTGTAGATAGGCGTCTTCAAGGGATTTTTTGACGGTTAGACCTGCGAGGGTGAGGGAGCGGACCATTTCAAAGGCAAGAAAGCCGACGATATCGACGGTGTCGTCATTGGCTTTGAGATCTAGATGGGGTGGAAGGTTGAGGAATTCGCGAAAGCGCTTTGCTGGAGAGGAGGGGGGGTCAGTTTGTCCAAAGACAAATGGGGACTCGTTTACCTTTACGATAAGTGAACGACGCTTGTCGGCAATCAGAGTAGTGTTGATATTCTTCGCGAGTCATTTGTCGGGTAGCATCATCAGCTTCCTGCGAGAGTCATTAGCTACGGCAATGGGGTGAGTATGAGAAGAGAGATACTTTGAGACGCTGCACTGATGCTTCGTGTGCTTCAATATCGTCTTCATCTTCTTCGTCGTCGGACTGGTGGCCACTGAGACGAAGGGCTTCGGAATATATAGTTGTAATCTCCCAAGGAAGCTTGATGGTGATCTTTTGTGCTTTTGCGGTCAATTTATCTGGATGGAATGATGAGAGTGAGGTATGATCGAGGAGGGATTGGGTGCACCGTCTGCGCCGTCTTCCAGAGCTTCTACTTCGACACCTCCTCCACCATCCCCGCCGCTATCTTTTGCATGCTTGCGAACATCTTTCCAGGAGAGGTATGTGCGGAGCCTGTTGACTTTTCCGCGGTCGTGGCGAATGAGGAATATGAGGTCCTCGGCAGAGAGATAGCGAGCGCCGCGTCGGTTTGCCAGAGCGCGAGCTTGAACAATCTAGATGGGAATTAATGAGGTAAGGGTGATGGATGTGATAGACATACGAGTTCGATGAGTTGGCTACGGACGATGTCCTCGACGAGATTGACGGTTGCGACGTCGGGTTCCTGGACCTCACCAAAGACAAACATCTGGAGATAATGAGAACAAGATAGACGACGAAAGAGACGACCAACCATCTGGGATATTTCCTGGGTGTACTTGTATTCGCGGGCCATGGTGGTTGGTCATGGGCTGGATTCAAACTCCGCCACGCGTCTGCTTTTCGCGTCAGAGCTGCTCTGCCAATTCTGCACACTCTCAAATGAGGGCCGCGTTCGTCCTCCGCCGCCTGGCCCACGCAAACACCAGACTCACCCGCGCTGCCTCCTCTGCCCCGCCCCTCAGAACCCGCCCCAACTCCACCGCTGCCCCCGCCCCCGCAAAGACCGCGCCAGAGACCCCCGCGCCCCGCGAACCACCATCACCACCAGCCCCAGAGCCACCAGCCCCGACACCCTTGGAAGACAATGGGGCCACCGACTGGTCGAAAAGCTACCACGGCCTTTCCAATGAACCCTTCTCCAGTCAGATTTCAGATATTCTGCAGGCTCGCATCGACCCATTAGACATCGAAATTAAGCCTGGTGTGTTTTATCTCTTCGTCTGTCCTCGTCAAAGCTCACCGCCGTCCAGACGGTCTCATCTATCTTCCCGAGATCAAATACCGTAGAGTCCTCAACAAGGCATTCGGTCCCGGTGGATGGGGTCTTGCTCCTCGTAGCGAGACCAATGTGGGCCCAAAGGTCGTCAGCCGGGAATACGCACTCGTGTGTCTTGGAAGGTCTGTTCTCTCTGACTCCATCTCTACCTGAATGCCAATGGTTTCCAGGCTTGTTTCCGTTGCTCGCGGAGAACAAGAATACTTTGATCCCTCTGGTATCCCTACTGCTACCGAGGCTTGCAAAAGCAACGCCTTGATGAGGTGTTGTAAGGATCTAGGCGTCGCAAGTGAACTTTGGTCAGTAGTGCATCACCCCTTGCCATAGTTCATGCTCACTCGGCGCATAGGGACCCCCGCTTCATTCGCGAGTTCAAAGCCAAGTACTGTATGGAGGTATTTGCAGAACACATTCCTACCAAGAAAAAGTAGGTTTCTGCGCACATGTTATGTTCTCGTTACTCACTATACTTTCAGGAAGAAGCTCTGGCGTAGAAGGGACCAGGGCGCTTTCCAGTATCCCTATTCGGAGTAATTTAAGTAGATTAATACATGCATAGGATTTCCCCACTCAATTGATCATGATTATTTGATGGCTGTTTATGTCTACACCCTTACAATCAAGACCGACCTCCAGGTCCAGCTTCTCTCGTCCCTCTTCCAGTCTTTCTCAGCCTTCGAGGCCCCCTTCGAGTTCATCACTCCATCCTAGATCCCGCGCCGCGTCCAATAGACCCGGCTCTGCTGCCTCGGCCAGACCCCAATCCCGTTTCTCTCAACGCACTCAGAGTCGACTCGCGAAATCACGCGCCAATCCGTTCGCTTCGGTCTTGGTCACTCAACTTACCAGTCTAACGGATGAAAACGACCCGGACGCGTTCAAAAGAGCCGTTGATCATGTCGTCAAGACTGTCGAATCGACTACATTGAATAAAGGAGCTGCAAGTGTCGATATGACACAGGTCGAGAAGCAGATAAACGGGTGAGCATCATATACACTCGACTTTTGGATGCATTTTTCTAATTTTCCGTTTAGCCATGCATTGAAGGCCCGTATTACCATGAAAGATGTTGTGTCTGAGGCACTTTTACTCGCGTTTAAGCAACTCAAGACTCATGTTGAGGAGAGGGAGAAGGATTTGGATGATGATATTCAAGTATGTCTTGTGTATGTATCGCCGATATTGACTGTTGATATTTATTACTACAGACGACTCACATACCAGACCATCTGCAGTTGCTGGTATGTAATATGATACCTCGTCCCATGATTTTTCATATCCATACATGTATCTAGCTCAGTCTCTCACAACCACCAACCTCATCTACAGTAACAAACGCAGAAATCTTCCTCGACAAAATCAAGAACCCAAGATCATCCACTCCATCTCTCACATGGAAAGACATCCTCGCCGAAGAACCATTCGAAGGCGACCATTGGGAAGGTATCCTCGATCCAACAACCACTCCCGATGACCATGATTGGGATAGTAGTAGTACACCATCACTTTCACCAATGGATTCAGAACCTGAAGATATGGAACCTTTGTCTTCTCTTGTATATAGCCGCAAGCGGCGAACTAGTCTTGGTTTGAATCGTTTCTTGGAAAGTAGTGAGGAAGAAGGTGATGAACTTGAATTAGTTGAAGAGAGTTCAATGCCTGGTTCGAATATTCCTCCGCATACGTATACTCATAGGGAGGAATTTGAGGAATTGCAGGGGATGCAGTATTGGAGAACGGAATGGAAAGGTTTTGTTCAGTCAAATAATAGGTTCGATATTGGTGATCCTTCTACGTTAGGCGCGTATTGCTTTCCAGATGTGGGGGAGAAATTTGACTGACTTTGTGATTTATAGGACCTGCGCTTACAGAGGTACTCGCAAAAGAACATGGAAGTGTCGCCGCTACTCGAGCTTTGATTCATGAGGTACTAAAAAATATACTTGACCGTATCTGATCACTAATTTACTTCTTAGCGTTACATTCGCGAGGAAGACATGGTCAGGGAAGTTTACATGGCACTTCAAGGAAGAAGAAACATTGTTCTAGAATGGAAGAATAATGTATACGCGGTAATCCTTAATCCTTGTCTCGTCATTTCACACATCTCATGAGAGTCATAATAACAGACCACCTCAGAAACGCCTCGACTTGCACATTTTAGTCAAACTGCCCAAGAAGCCATCTTATCCTCCCTTGCACGAACCGCCACAACACTAGAACATCTTCGCCATTTCCGATCTTCCGTATTTGCACTTTCATACAGTCGCACTCGTACTTTTGCAAATTCTACAAGAACCAACGCTAGTCTATCAAAAAACATTACAAGAACGGTTGAAGCCTTCGCTGATGCTATTGACATTGGAGTTCGGTCTTTTGATATGTGGTGCGCAGAACAAGAAGCTGCTATCTGCAATATCTATACTTCCAAACAACAACTCAAAAATTCAAATGATGTCGTTGTTAGCCTCTTGCATATGTCAAAAACGCTTTCCGATACCTTTGAACATACGTTTCCAGTCCTTTTCAACATTCTCAACGAGGTCTTTGCACCGTGTTTATCATCCTCATCGGAATTTTGTATATCCTATCTTACAAGTGGATCAAGAGCGCCAGCTATGGTCTCATCAAAATTGTTGGATATCTTGTTTACGAGTGTGCAAGTGCATTTTGAGAGAGGGGAAACTGTGACCAGTGGGAGGTTGATGAGGACGTTTGTGAGGACTGCGGAACCGGTTTGGGAGATGTGTGGGAGGTGGTTGAGGGTGGGGATGGGATTGGCTTTGATGGGAGGGGGAAGGAATGTTGGGATGGATGAATTGGATGAAGAGTTTTTTATTGAAGCGAAGATTGTTAGGTTTGGTGGGGGGGAACCACTTATGGGGTTGTTGCATCCGGAGTTTTGGCAGGAAGGGTATGGGTTGAGGGAAGGTGTCGTCGTTTCTCTTGATGATGATGAAGATGAAGGCAATGAAGGTTCACTCGTCAATAAACAACAGCGGCAGAAAGCCGTACCGACGTTCTTGGAACATGTAGCTGGGATAATTCTACAAACTGGAAAAGCTGTGGGATTGATTCGGGCACTTGGTTCGAATACGGATATATTCGATACCAATGCTTGGAAAAGTTTTGAAGAATTGGTTGTGGCGCGAAATGTCAAGGGGGATGAAGGGGATTTGAAGGAGAGCTCGGGTCATTTGTTTCGGTGTCGGTTGACACG
>NW_006267349.1:689310-750287 GCF_000300575.1 Agaricus bisporus var. bisporus H97
TGGTTCTTCTACCCTTCGTATTTCTTCCTGTTTTTCTTTGGTTTTTCCTTTGTCTTTGTACCCACACCCGTCTGGGCACCTGGTCATCTTTACCTCTCCTTTCTCCCAATCGATTTCCGGATTATGCATCTGCAACCAAGGCATTCCTAATATGACCTTATTCTTTCCTAGGCCACATATTTCGAAGTGTACTCTTTCTTTATGCCCTTTGTAGTACACGTTTGCAGCAACTCGGTGTGTCACTGCTCCAGATGCGTTGATTGTCCCATCAACATTCTTGACCGGGATTGGTCTTTCTAAAGGTTCCAGCTTGAACCCTTCTTCCTCTGCAAACGCCTTGTCCATGAACATCCCCGTTGCTCCACTATCCAATAACGCCTGTACTCCCACTCCATCATGTGTGTCCAACTTCTCTACCCCCACATTCAGCTTAATTTCCCTTAAAGGTCGTATTGTCCTTACAAGGAAACTCTCCTCTTGTACAGTGTCCAAAACATTGATTTCGTTACATAGTACATCAAATTTGTTGTAGGAAGTCAAACGAGGAGACTTTGCTTCCTTTACTCTTTTAAATTCTTCTGTTCCTCCTCGAACATCCTCTTCCAATAGTCCCGCTGCTCGTCCACATCTAACGTTCGCACATCTCGAGCCGGAGCCTTGCTCCAGCAGTTCTTGGCCATATGCCCCAATTTTCCACACTTGTAACACTTGATAGGACCTCGACTGGGTCCTGCGGCAGTGTCGACATCCATCGCGTTGGGATCTCGACGTTGAGGCTGTGGCCTCACGAAAGTGTTGTTGGGGGTGTGGGTTCGTAGTTGGGGCTTCGCTTGCCCCCGCCGATAGTAGTCTTCTTCTGCTTCGCTGCTCACTGCTATCAGCTTCATGCTCTCTCGTACCAACTCCTGATAGTAGTTGGTGGATTTTCCGCTTCCATCAGCGTTTTCCTAATTCTTCCTGATAAACTTCTCTTGAATTCTTCGATGAGGGCTCGTCCCTCATATCCGCTGTCTTGTGCTATCCTCTTAAATTCCTGTACATGCTCTTCCGCGCTCTTGCTTCCTTGCTCGATCAACCTCAACTTTCCTACTGCCGTACTCTCCTCATCCGCATCTCCGAAATTGTTCCGCAAACTATCAAAAAGCTCCTCCGTGTGGGCTGGAGCTTCTTGTTCGCCGTTTTCAATCATCTCCATGATGTTCTCCTTCCAAGACTCCGCCGCTCCTCCTTGTACATATGATAGTATCCACGTCATCTGATCCCCTTGTAGTCTTCCTACCATTTTTAAACTCAGATAAATTTTGCATGCCGTTATGAAGCCACTCAGCTCCTTTCCGTCTCCTGAGAATATCTTTGGTCTTGCCACATCGATTGGTGGCGCTACTACTTGGACGATGGGGGTTTCTCCGTCGTCCCCTGGTGGACCTTGTGGGCCTGGTGGACCCGGTTGCGGGTTGTTCTGTAGCTGGGCGAGTTGCTGCTGCAGTTGGGTGATGAGGGTGTGCTGAGCGTTCAGCTGATTGATTATATCTTGGGGGTTGGCCATGTCTGGCTCGTGGTATTCGGGGGGAGGTGGTTGATATAGGGGAAGGGGGGATACGGACGGTTGTCGTTGTTCTGGTTCGGATTCCTCAGATTGGAATTCCGAGGCGGATTCTTCTTCTTCCTCAGATTCAGAGGAAGGTACTCGGAATGTTCCGGGCGGTAATCGGTGAGAAATTTTTGAAGAAGGTGAGGGAGGTCTTTTCCTGTCACCTGATACGTATCCACCAGTTCAATGAAGCCAATAGCCTGCTTCACTTGAACGTGTATACAAAAAGAAAAAAAGTTTTTATTTAAGAAATGCCGCACTGGCGAAGGGAACGACTACTGCCCTAGATAAAGCTATATACGAAGACGGATCTTCACGCTAATCTAGACACGCACTTAATGTGGCAATGTCACTCCTCTGCGTGTACCACTTGACAATGCAAGCGCAGCACAAGGTTTATACAAGAAGTTACAAATGAGGTAGTACAGGGATAGAAAATAACACCACACAGTATGGTAGGTCTCGTCTTATCGATGGTCTGTGTCAAACCACCGATGTCCACGGCGCACGTTGTGTTTATGCGCAGACACCCCTTAAGCCTAGGGACCGGCTATGTGTGTGGCGGCCGCGATGGCGCGCAGAGAGTAGAGAGCGAATAGAGAGTAAAAGATGGGGAGGGCACTGTGCTGTGCGATCCCCGGAGTAGTCGAGTTCTACTGTTAGGGCGACTGTGACTGAGATGTCACAGGTCACACCTGAACTTAAGAACTACAGAGGAAAGTGATAAAAGTTTATTAGGCGTGAACCTAAGAGAACTCGACGGAGTCTTCTACAAGTTTCTACCTACTTTATATACCTAGACTACGGCGCACAGACCAACTACCCTAGGTAACTTATTTATATACTGACATGTGAAAAGAAGTACGTATGAGAAAGTAGACTAATTATACATTTGACATGAGAGAAGAAGAGTGGAGTAAGAAGTAAGTAAACAAAAGTAAATTGATCATAAAAACGTCAACAGCACCAAACAAACCATAAAAGTGTCCACAAGCACAATCAACTCCTAAACCGGTAATCTACTCACACAAACCAATACGTCCCGAAGTAGTTACCTAACATCGCATCACATGGACATAGCACAAAGAATCCGGCTATTGCCCATTGCCGCGGCCCCCAGTATCCCCATCTCTGTATCACCCATGCCTTCTGCTCCTCATAGTCCCACATTGCTAAGCATACCCTCCCACACCGTCTGCACCGATGATCCGATAGGTTCCAACCTACCGGTCTTGCCTCTCTTCCTATAGCCGCCGCCGCCCTTCTCCATTGTACTTGCTCCGCATGGTTCGGAGGCAAGAAAGATAAGATTAAATCGATAAGTTCAATTGGTAAGTCTGTAGCTTGCGCCATTTTAGCAGTATGCCGATAGTTTAGCCTCCGTCGAACTGTAGCAGCAGAGGGAAATTATTATGTAATAAAATATGTGACAGATGTGACAGCGTGACGCCGTGACATTCTGGCAAGGTTCTAACAAGCAAGAGTAGTGGCTGTTTCGGGAAAAGTAAGTTAATCATAATGTATGATTTTGACGTGCTCAACCTCTTTCATTTTGCAGGCAATTCTGTTTGATTACAATGTACAGCACGACTGCTATGCTGCACGTTGCTCTAGTAACCCCCAGGAGCTGATTCAACAAAATCATGCTCAGGCAGGAACAACGCAAGCTGTGATCGTCCATGCGGCACCCGAGCAATATGTTATCAACACCCATTCACTTCACAATCCCCATCTCATTCGTCAAACGGTGTCTCGTCAGCTCATCGCACCTGTTCTCAAGCACATTGATCGTGACTCTCTGCATAACGAGCAAGCAAGGAGTCTACAGACTGCCCGTGGGAAAACAGGAATTAACAATCAAAATGAAGTGGATACTCAAGAAGCTGCAGCCAACCAGTCATCTTCAGCTGATGCGACAGCGGCTGACTCATATGGAAGACAGCCTTCGAAGAGGAGAAGATTCGAAGCCGGACTTTCATGACAGGTCTCCGTAGTCGATAATGATATTTTCTTTGTTACGTGCTTGGTAGTAATCAGGTTAATATCATGTTATATTAATGTGTTTACCATGCTTCTATGACATGGAAAGGGTGCTGGAGGACTCGTATGGACTGCGCTGGGATACAGATGCATCCACATATATATGACCTGACAAAATACATGGGGATCTACTCGGAGCTCACCCTATTCCGTCATAGATAAAATATGGCGGCCAGGTTGGCAATTCCCCCATGGCCAGGCTTACTCGCGACGTTAAATTAGAGCTACTCGATACCTGGTCACGTCGGCTCCGCCACAGTTGTTAGCCCAGGTAAGTCCGACATGACCCTTTGTCAGGACCAGCCGACACTAGATTCGGAGCCAGCCTGATTCGTCCACATCAGTGATGGGTGATACCGGAATGGGCGTGTATGGTGTGACGTGCGTGACCATGGTCGGGAAACCGTGGGACAACCGGTTCCTGACTCTTGGTGAGATGGAAACCGTCGATTTCAAAATCAACCGGTTTTGAGCCCGGAGTTGCCGTACAGGGCCTTAGACTCACTATAACAGCTATGACGGAATGGACTTGGATTGTTACAATATACAGGGATCACGGGACGCCGAGCTTACACTACCGAGCAGCTTGCTGGAAGATTGTGCGAAATGCTGCGTTTCAAACACAGCAAATATCATTGATGAGGTGGACCTTAAAGGTATTTGAATTGACGAAGGACAGCTGGCGGCGCGCTGCCAAGATTGAATCACTGAAAACACGACAGATATATTGGGACTCGCTGAGGAAACGCGGGGGGTGTGTACGACGAAACCATGCTCGGGACGGATGTCGCTCCCGAGTCGCTGAAGAGTGGGGCACTCGACGAGAGGAACTTGAGCATCTCCTAACTAAATTACTCAAAATC
This sequence comes from Agaricus bisporus var. bisporus H97, assembly GCF_000300575.1. Taxonomy (NCBI): domain Eukaryota; kingdom Fungi; phylum Basidiomycota; class Agaricomycetes; order Agaricales; family Agaricaceae; genus Agaricus; species Agaricus bisporus. The sequence goes on from NW_006267349.1 coordinate 693,805, forward strand.
TCCATACATCATCGCATTCACTTGTTCTCGACTTTATCGCTCTAGATGGTGTATGGGTACTAGTTTCAATTGAAGAAAGAAAGTATTTATAAGATATCATGGGCTTATACGACAGGAGCAGAAGGGAGAGAGTAAACACGAAAAAAGGAATTTTCTTCTACAAAAAGAACAAATTAGGTATGATACGAAAAAGGAGCGAATATACTGTTCGAACCCAGAGCATGACATATTGACGGCAGTTAATAAACTCAGATGACGAAGGAGATTGAAACAACAAAAGAAACCTACACCCTTGATCCAAGAGCAGGGGATGGGTGTTGTGATGGGCGTACAAATCGAATTTAATTATGCTAGGTACCGGGGTCATCGGCAAGGGGTGTTCTGCGATGAAGCGAGTTGGCTGCTGCATCTGGTCCAGATAGCGGGGATCGAGAGGCGGATAAGCGTGGGCTGACATAGGTGGTTGTTGTTGGAAACGCTGATGAAAAGGGTGGTGAATAGGCAAATGAGACACCGCTGCTGGTTCCTGATTGTCCCGGTCTGTATTGTAGAGGGGATGGGCGGCATAGTGCTGAAAATATTCTGTCTGCTCCTGAAGATTCCTCCTGGCCGAGGCTACGCTGCCATTTCTGCGTGCAGATGGTGCTGGTGCTGCTGGTGGATATAGCGCAGATGATCTGAGGTATACTGGGGAAGCGGTGAGGGGATGGGTAAAGAGGTTGTTGTTGGGGGGAGGTATGAGAGGTCTTTGGCTATGATCATGACGTGATAGACTTTTCTTTTTCTTTGCACAACTGATTCAGACAGATGGTATAAATAAATACATAGCCATATATAAGGCCTCCATGTCTAAGACGCCTCCTCCACTCTACCATCAGGCTATTCCCTTCTGCCTCCCGTTGCATTCTTCATATTTGGTATTTTGGATGCCTTTCTTTGAAAACGCTAGGGATTTCCGGTGGACAGACGGCCGTGTCACCGGTGTAAGACCAGTTACAGACGAAACACTCGGTTATAGCCCCGGTGCGTTGCAATAATCTTTCTTTTCAATAAATACACCCTAGTGCTCATTGCCAGTGTCCCCAGATTCAGATGGACGGATGTTCGTGATAGGACAAGGCGATGACTACAAAGTTTTTGTGGGTATGAAAGTTGAGGGTTTCTGTCGTTTCACACAATAAGAATAAGTCACTCGAGCTTAAATATCATTTGTGCAGCGCCACTTCAATATCGCCGGCCGCATGCCTCGAATCAGGAATCGAGTTCAAATACGCAAACCACAGGTCAACCGCTGCCCCAGTCACCAGCTGCACAATCTCACAGCTCCAGTTCCCCTTCGAACATATCTCAGCAAACAGGGCCGCCGGTTTCTCCTTTATCAGATAATACTACCTTGGCACAGCCGAGCCCAGATCCACGATCTGGAAGCAGAAGTTCGAGTGAGTTTATGGAGAAATTTGACTGTCTCAGTTATGTACTTTCAGATAGCCGGAATCCTCAAGAAGCTACGGCAATTTTACAAGAAATTGAGGGGCTAGCTGGGGGAACAACTTATTTCCTCCGCCTCCCTATCAGAGAGGGATGGATGTCGCAGAGAAATATCTTAGCTTAGCTTCCTGCATCTTAGCTTCCTGCATACTCTGCAAAGAAAAGGAAATATCCATCATACGCTAGTGGATTCGGATATTTACCATCTTGCTCCTCTTGCCTCATGAAATTGTAAGGTAAACGCAATGCGTACAGTAAACGATAGTCGTTTTCCAGGAGCAGTTAGGAAGGGCCATTCTAACCGTTAAAACAGGTGGCGGTGTGTTTCGATTTTCAACTCCACCACCTCCAAATACTGATGCGACGAGAAACTTTATTCGTTCTAACCAAGAATGGATACATGTAAACGACTCGGAGCATATATCAAGACTTCCGAAGGATTATGGCAGATTTCGATTCTGGCGAAAAGCCTGTACTCGTTTAATTAAGACGCGTCTCAGTGAAGTCGTGTGTCTGATTATATGTTTATATGGCAGGATGCCTCCTCGCGGGTGAGTGGCGAAATGAATATGTATTCAGTGTTGTTTATAATCTGGCTTACTCGGAGTACATGTTACGGTCACTAGAGACATAAGTCTCGGAAATTCTTTGATTGACTCCCATTGGTAAGAACTCGAGCTGGCGATATTCTGTTAACTTTGGGATTGGGGTCTGAATCCAATGTTTACATATCTGCCTCAGGCATTACAACACCACCAAAGACATCAAATTTCCTAACTTATATGTACATTTTGAAGTACTTTACACCCTCATAATACATTTTACTAACAATCAATCGAATTACAAAGATTCCGCTCAGCACTGGGTGTTCTGGTAAACTTGAGTGGAGAAGCACTAGTTGAAGAGAGAAAAGAAATAGAAGTCAGCAATGGATATTAATGGAAGAGAAGAAAAACGACTAACGTTGTAGTTGTCAGCGTTGTTGACCTTTTGAGAGTTGGAAAGACCTTGATCAGAGGCACAACCGTAGATAACGTCGTCAGTTCCCGAAGTGGCGTGAGTGAGCTATATGGCACAGTTATATCAATATCAAGTTATCACAGCTTATGTATGAATTCGAAAGGTCGCTTACCTCGTGCAAGACGGTGCCACCACGGACGTTACGAGAAGCTACAGATGTTCCAGAGCAAAGGTTTCCGTTAGCTACTTCGTTGTAGAAGATGCTACAGAAGTAAATCTATTCGAGGAAAAACAATCAGGTTTGAAATAGATGAAAAAGGTTTTTGTTGTGCTCACGTTGCCGGTGGAGGTAAGAGTGTAGGCGATAACATTTCCGTCACAAACACCGAATGCATCATTGCAGTTCAAACTACAAGGCGGATAATTGTTCATTAGATGTGACTTCCCAATTACCCGAAATTAAACAAGTATCACTTACGTGGACGATCCTCCGCTTACAACTCTGTTGAAGACACCACCTACAGTAGAAGCAGAGTTGGTACCCCAGTAACTCCTGTACAGAGAGTCACCAGTTCCACGGCTACTGATGTAGCTGGCAGCGACGGATGCCAATTGCCTGCCTTCGGAGTAGGCAGCATCAATGTAAGACCTCAACGAAGACGAATTGCAGACGTTGGTCGCACGCTTGACGATTTGGCGGGTGGCAACATCTTCAGTGACTTCGACCTCAACAGAAGGAGCAGCGGCTTGAACTTTGGTGAGAGCGGCTTCATTTGCCATCGGGAAGAGAGTCAAGGCCTCGAAAGAGAATTTTCCAGCACCGGCAGACTCGAAATCGAAGAGTTGAGCAACTAATGATTGTACACGTCAATGAGGTCGCTCTCGAGAGTAAAAGCTACCTGACTTACCATCATGAACAGTGGTGATCGTCTGTCCAGGTTGGATAACGGTGTAGGCGTCATCGTTCAAGTCGATTGTCATCTAGAAGAGAAACCTCGTTAATTTGAAGCATATTGACTACGACGCCCATAACAAACCTTGACACCCTTGAATTCGACGTCCTGGCCATCTTTTGTGACCTTGAACGACCTAGTCGGCAGTTCGTCCAAGATAGTGCCGTACTTCAAGACCTTGACAGCCTCAGCACCGGTGTTGGTGACCGTCGAAGTGAACTTGAGCTCATCAATCGATTTGACGCTGCTGGCGGGTCCAGTAACGGCAACCTCAAGGTTTTCAGCCCTCTTGATGGGGTTGGCGAGAGCGATACCGAAAAGGGTGAGAGCGACGAGAGGACGGAAGAGCATTTTTCAAGAAGAGGCTTGAAAGAGACAAATGTTAACAACGTTGAACGTTGAGTTTTACTTGCCTTGAAATTCTCCCTTTTATACGTCGTAGAAAAGTCGTAACTGGCGTTCTCGGAGAGGGAGGAATATTTTTAACTCGTTATTGAACCATGTGAGTAGCGGGTCATTTCCATTAATCGGTAAAATGACTAAGAACTGTAAAAGGTTATGGGTTGCGCATGGTCGGAATCAGTGAGATAGAAGTGAGAGGTCGACGAGCACCAGGTGGAAATGCCAGGTGGAGTATTTTTGGAATGCCAAATACAGAAATATCACGATAAAGAGTCATATGAACGCCAGCAAGGCCGGCTAGATCAAGTCCAAATTCCCGTTAACTATCATCAAATATCAATAGTCTGACAAACAGCACACAGGTAAGCAGTAATCCCACCTGTATAGACGCAAAGACATTACTCACGAAATTCCAGCAGACACATTGTTTTTCCCAATATATCCGGAGCAACCGACTGCAACCGCGTCAGCTGATAACGCATCATCGTGATAATCAAAGCAATCTCCGTAAAATGCTATTCTCTGATAGAAGTTAAGCGCAGAAAATCCATGGCTCCGTTTTCCTAATTTGTGTCGTCGATTGAATAGGACATCATCAGAAGACTAAACATTTGACGTGGACCCTAGCGTCCTATTCATGGATGCACATGAATTATCAGACATAGAAGACAAACTCTTCATGTGCTATGTCGGCTCCGTCCTGGCAACGTCACAATATTAATCGCGCAAAGCGTATCAAGCCGAGTAGCCTAGCCAAAAGAATCAACCTCACCTGACTATGAGATCCGAAAAGAATTCGTGTTCATGATGGAAGACTCCACAAGAGATATGGTGGCGTGATGAGAACAGAAAATACATGTGCCTTCAAAATGATTTTGTATGAACCTAGGGGCCAAGGTACATCATTTCAGCCAACTTGGGTTAACTCAGAATTCGTCGTCAAGGAAGACACAAGGACGCAAGAAAAATACCGTAATGAAAACGAGCATTCCTTGATCTTACTATGCGCTACATTTCAGTGACTTGAACTAACCAGTAGAAAATAGAAACGATATCGTACCGTATTTGTCTCCTCGGATAAATATGCCAGCAGGTCCAACTTCTTCTAACTTCTTCTAACATCACAATCTAACCATCTCAATCATACAAATTTTCCGGTGGAATTTGACGGACAAAGAAGCATCGATCCATGTGTATTTGCCATATTTTGTTCCGAGCCGCAAATGGTGTACACAGGACCGGAGTAATAGTCGCTCAATCCACGTAGCGCATTAAATAAGTAAGAGGTCTCTTCAAATAAATAAGACTAAGAAAAATAGAAAACGACACACGTAGAGAGATGAGTAAAACCTAATTCAAATCAACTTCGACAGTATCCCCAACTTCATCCTCTTCATCTACCGTGCTGCTGTTCGACCTCTCCTTCTCTACGGGGGGTGGAGGTGGAACTTCAATACTCAAAGGCGAAATGACTGATTCTTGTGCTTTCACGTGTCCCTTATCCTTTATCAACTCTTGTTTATGTAATTCGTCTTCTTCTCCTTCATCCCGTTCGACTTCTTGTCCACTTTCACTTTGTCGTCCATCTTGCAATTTTCCACCCTCGTTTGGCATACTAGACGCACTATCGGGGGGAGATGGGAATTTGAAATTCGGTTTCATTGATCCGGAACGATGATGTGAATCGTTTGAAGCACCGCGAGGTGGTGGAGACGATGTCGATGGACCTTGATCTTCATCCGCCTCACGCGGAGCATCAAATCGAGTGACTGGGGACGACGAGGCCGCGGGAGGAGAATTGTTATTATTCCTTGAGGGTAGAGGCATGGATGCACGATTAGAAGCGGGTGTAGGTGTCTTTTGAAGGGATGAAGTAGATGATTGATGAAGGGAAGCTTGAGACATGGATTGAGGTCGATTGAAGCTCGCTGAGACTTGAGGAGTAGGCGAACCAAGGTAATACGCGCCAATAGGAACCATCCTACAGGAGAGTCGTTTCAACCATCGCGAGAAATTTACAGAAAGAGATGATCTCAACTCACTTTCGTTCTCTATGACAAGCAAGAATCCAGTTGGGTTGGACGACGGGTATGCTGAGCTGTAACGCGCGTTGATACTCAATGCCGGGAGCACTCCCAACATTTCCAGCAGCTTGAGCGCCGTTAGGCGTTGCAGCAGGAGTCGTACACACAAAGTGGGTGGTATCGATTTGGATTTTATCGCTCCATTTGGCCTTCATGTCCCCCAAGGCCATCTTCACGTTCTCGAGCAACACAGAATCTTGCACATTGCCGAAACAAACACAGATGCCAGACGTATCAGTCATAGTATGCGTCTTGACACGAAGTAAATTCGAAGGGTACGTTCCGGCTGTTGTTCTGAATACGAGTTGGAATGTATATTCCTTGCCGAGTTCGAGTCCGGATAGTTTTGTGGAAGTGTTTGTGAGGGGAGAGGGAATAGCGGCGAGTCGTTGTCCGTTGCGATAAATGTCGAGTGAACGAAGTTTTGCTGTAGCAAGTTGGATGGGGGGCCATTCTAGAGTTACAGATGTCTGTGTGACGTTCCGTAGCTGCGGCAGGCGGTAGGATCAGCATCGAAAGGAACAAAAGCAGATTAATGGTAGTACGCACTTGCAAATCGGGCGGCTGTGGGGTCTTCACACCAAAGGTCGTCAAGATATCGTCCTGCAGCTGCCAGAAATCGGTATCGCGCCGCTTTTCTTCGACATGGTTTTGAGTAACAGATATATTGACTATCGAGCCGGTCGTTGCGCCCGGTGGCAGCAGGATTGAGGGGAACTCGATGAGATGGGCCCGCTCGCCCAGCAGAATCTAGAAACATGTCATCAAGCCGGTTCTCGGTCATATCGCGAATCTTACAGCCATGCCAGCATCTAAATTGCATATTGAGTCTCTACTTTTACTGTAGTAGAGCAGAACGTGTGCTCACCTAGCTTGCCCACCGTGAATGTAAAGCTGTCCAGCGGCGGCATTGTGGGCGGTCAGCGTTGTTGTGCAAAACAAAATCACTGGCTCGTCTCCGTGTAGCGCGCATCCGTATATGGAAGGTAGTTCCCATCTGCTAATTTGCCATCATCCTCGCTGCTGCGCTCGTCTGCAACGCCACGGCATGAAGCTCGTCGACCACAGCTGCCTGCTATGCCAGACGAATGGTCCACCAACGTTCTCCAGCACGACCCCATGCGCCTCTACAGGCAGAAACGCGACACCAGCCACCGCTCTGTCGCTTCCAAATATGCCATCCTTGGCTTTATCTCGTCTGGAACCTATGGTCGGGTGTACAAGGCTCAGAGCCTGAGCGACGATGGCAGTATCCATGCTATCAAGAAATTCAAACCCGACAAGGAGGGAGACGTGATCACCTACACTGGAATCAGCCAGAGCGCTATACGAGAGATCGCGGTGGGTTTGTCCTTTTAGTCAGATGATTTACTTCAGACTGACGATACATTCATATTAGTTGAACAGGGAGATTGACCACGAGAACATCGTAGCCCTCAGAGAGGTCATCCTGGAGGACAAGTCGATCTACATGGTCTTTGAATATGCCGAGCATGATTTCCTCGTATGTACTTCCTTCATCTTCACTGTTCTACCTGCTGAACAAAATCCTCAGCAAATAATCCACCACCACTCCCAAACCATCCGCTCCGCAATCCCTCAAGTCGTCCTCAAATCGCTCATATACCAACTCATCAATGGTCTCCTCTACCTCCACTCTTGCCACATCCTCCATCGTGATCTTAAACCCGCCAATATCCTCATCACCTCAAAAGGTGTGGTCAAAATCGGTGACTTAGGTCTTGCCCGTCTATGTTACGAGCCTCTTCAACCTCTCTTTGCCGGTGACAAAGTCGTTGTAACCATCTGGTATCGCGCACCAGAACTTTTAATGGGTGCTAAACATTACAACAAAGCCGTCGATAGCTGGGCTGTCGGTTGTGTTATGGCTGAACTCGCCAGTCTGAGACCGATCTTCAAAGGTGAAGAAGCGAAATTGGATTCGAAGAAGAATGTACCATTCCAGAGGGATCAGCTCCTCAGGATCTTCGAAGTCATGGGGACTCCCGATAGTAAGTCGTCTCGTCTTCTGATCTTCAAATATATACCTAAGATATTGTTAGAAAAAGACTGGCCGGGTGTTGTTGATATGCCGGAATACCATAACATGATGAAACTAGACCCGTATGTATATATATGCGTTCATTCTGTCTATCCTTCAGTTATAACCAAACAATGTTAGATATACCAACCGTCTACAAGAATGGTGTCATACCCGAATTCGCTCTCATCAAGGCTACGACCTCCTTTGTCGATTATTCGCATACGATCCAAACATCCGACTAACAGCCAAAGAAGCTCTCCAACACAAATGGTTCCACGAAGATCCAAAACCCACATGGAAGTATGTTCCTCCCCACGTTCATCTTTCGTTTCTAAACCATCCTAATCTCGCGGGTCAGTGCTTTCGAAACTGTCGCAGCTCATCAGTTTCCACCACATCGTCGTATCACACAAGACGAAGCACCTTCCATGATGCCTCTCCCCACACAAAACACATCTCATCACAATAACGGTAATAACAATAACAATCATAACAACAATACCAACAACAGTAATACTAATAATAATGGTGGTGGTCCTTTCGGTCAATCGCATTCAAAGCCACCAAGTAGCGCTAGTTTTGCTAGTGCTGTTAGTGGTGTAAGTGCGGGATATGGGGTTCAGACGACTACTACTACTGGAGGGAGTGGTCATAGTAGGAAGAAAGCTAGATTAGGTTAGCTTAGGTCGAGTAATGTCGTGCAGATGATATTTTGTACTTATTCCTGCCGACAAGCAAAAAGAAAATCATATAATGATACCGTCTAGGATAATGAAAGCGGTAGTGGCTCCATCTCGATTATACTCGCCGCGGATTAACTCCTTCCCACCACTCTTCTTTCCAATCTGATTCCAACTTGATAAACACCTTTACCTTGCCCATCTCAAATGAATGCAAATTTATCGTACTAAGTAGTGACCTTGCAAATGATATCAGCCACCTAGTGATACAAGTCGTTGATTACATACATAATATATTTAGGAACTTTTTATGACACTCGCAACTCACAACCCACAATATATCACCTACACCGCCAACTTTTCCAGGGCTCTGATGGATATCTTAGGCCAGGGCCCGCGAGAACCCGCTTCCGGCACCCCCATTCAGATATCGGTGTCCCTGGATCTATTGGCGGTGTAGTTAGACCCTGAGTTAGACGCCTCGAACGGTCAGGGGGCTGCACAAAATGTACGGAATCATGATGATATCGATCGCGACGGACAAAACAGCTGTCAGTTGATTGGTTCGTGTCAACCCACAGCGGGTCGTTCACGTGTTGGCATACTTGACGCTCTCATCATTTTGCATCCTGGCAAGGAGCAAGCTGCGGAAGATCTGCTCACCGGAGAGCACTCAACAAGAGTCACCGTTTGCATTGCTTGACAACACGTTGGCGTCTGCCATATTTCAGCCAACTTACCACGCTTTTTCTGCCTCGCTGGGAAAACGTTTCCTCAAGCTGAAGGTTGCTCGGTTTTCTGGTTGCTGCTTGTCAGCCTCGAGGCCTTGATGCTTGTATACTCAACTTTCGTACGCTAATTTTGTACACCGATTGGCAAACTTTGGTCTTTATGAACTGCGGATTACTTCAATTGCAAGTGCGTATCAAACGCGGTTCCTTTTCATATATAACATGCGGCAACAGTATCTCAGAAAAGGTGTCCGATAACAAAGAGAGCAAAGGAACTAAAGTATTATGCACCTTCTTCGACAAAAAGGAAGCTCCTCAAAGCCCACCTCATGCGAACGAAACTTATAGCAGCGGTGACCAACATCAATGGCACAACTACTTGAAGGAATTTCAAATGATCATTTTTACAAGTCGTCGATAATATCGAACGGCCTATTTTGAGATCATGAGGTGAATCTTGCTCTCCGATAATGATCAAGAGAATAGTCAACGCAAAAGAACCAAGAAAACTGCATTTAACTCGGTCAGTGAGATCCATTCCTGGATATTGAATGATGATGCAGCTTACCCCACAAACCAAACTGACGGAAGCGAGATAGAGACGTAGAAGCGCAGATTATCTCTATTCAAAAAGCTGCCGCCCGAGGTCTAGAAAGAATCAGAAGTGACAAGAGAAGTCAAAAATTGGAAGCACACGCACGACAGATGAGGAACAGTGTAAATGCGAGTCGTTGATGTTGTGAAAATACGCTGCATGGACGGTACAAATGGCGAAGGTTATAGAGCCATACAAGAGGCACAGAACAGCGAAAATGTACGCCCATGAACATTTTGGTAGCGCTGATACTGATATGAGGGGGAACGTTGGTCTGTCTAGTGATTAATTCTACTAGGCTATGTCGTATGCCTGGAGTACACTCACGCTAATATCATACCGACAATTACTCGGTGCGTCTTCCATACATTCAACAACAGCTGAATTTTTTTTTTCCAGTAACATTCTAGCCAGGTATTTGTATCGTTTGCGTTTTGGGCGTTGTCGATATTGCGGAGCTCCATCTCTTCAGCAAGTTTTGGATGGACCAAGCGATAGTACCAGAAAGGAATTCCACCGGAGAGGAATATAACTATGCAATCAATTATTACACCGAGTCCTGAGATGCTGTCGGTGGTCATGAAGGATTGGGATCGAAATCATGCCAAGAAATAAAACACATACAAGCGAGACACCGATATCTGAGAGCTTGGGATGCTGCTGCTGTCCTCATTCAAAGAAGGGCTGACTTCCCTGGGGTTCCTGTTTTCTTGAGCTGTGTCTGCCATGGGCAATTTGGACGTGGGCAGTGGTGTAGAGTGCAGTCAGGAGTATGGCATGGGCAATTTATAAACCAAAGAGAGTATGATTAAACCATGCCTAACATTTCAGGCAAGAAGCATGGAATAGAACCGGACCTTGTTCGACGAGTTGTTGATGAACTGGTTGGGAACTTGGGATATCTAACCGGCCCTGGTTTGGTCCAGTTGTCCTTTTGATTTGCCATCCCGACTATCAGACAGTCACTGCCTAGTAGGTGAAGCGCAAGACGCTCTGTTTGACACCACCCCTAGCACCATACAACGATTTGTCCTCTTGAACTATCAACAATCCCCTTTCCCATCCTTGAGCTCAATATTCGGTGGCATGATGAAGTATTTTACTGTTGAAGGCATACTTAAGTACGTTGTGATTCAAGCCGTTTAGTACCTGGCTTTCCAATCTGATCCCGAGATATAGACCGATAACAATGAAGAAGGCGGTTGAACTGTCTCGTTGGTTAGCCCGACATTCCTTCGGTGACTCATGCCGAATAAGGGCATTTAGCGATACTTTTGTTTCCTGGGTATTATCAAGAGGTGTCAGATTCGCCGATCCAGGACATGGTGGGGGTATATACCCTCAGACTATAACAGGAATTTACGTGAGCGGCATTGCGAAACGGCAAGTTTTTGCGAGTTGATGGCAACTCAGCTGCTGTTGATTTCCCCTTGATGATCTTACCCTAACGCGTCCAGACTCCCGAGCACGTCGCATAATGACGACTGCAGCGACTTATGCCTCGCGTTGACTGGGGCCATTGGCAGCTTCTAACACGTCCTTACCGCCATATGCATTTCATTATTCATGTGCCTCAGCAACCACGGGAAATTCAATAAATTCCTAACCACGTCAATTGCGTAGGTGTAGGTTTACTGATAATCGCGACCTTTCTTGGTGATGAGAGTTATATATGAGTAGAAACAATGAAGATAGCATTCCATTCCTTCTCCCCTTAGCAGTGGCTTAGCATCGACGCTCTGGCCCTGATAGAGCATTGAATCGGCACATCAAGCCGTTGTGTTCGCCGCTTGCATGCCGAGGAGCAGAAAGATCCGTCCTGCAGGGTTGGACCAAGTCCAGGATCGGCGAATCTGACACCTCTTGATAATAGACTCGATTAAGAATTCGGGTTGTATTTTCGTTGTATTCATATTTCGTTCCGTCTGTCACGGGTCCAGTCCATGGTTCAAATCGGGCCTGTCCGGGAAAGGCGTGTCAACGGGGATCGACGACGTTTGTATGAATGTACAGGTTATCGACATCAACGAGGCTTGTGAGATGCCATGTCTATTTATTTTTGTAAACTTAGAGCGCCGTTGTTGACTGTGGGAGGTATTTTTATCTTTTCGAGGCAGTGATAGCTTCCGAGTCCTTCTTGCCAGTGGACATCTTTTTTGACGACCCGATCATTACGGTAATGATTCCGATAGTCATGTGCTGTAGATGTGCTACAGGAAGATGTACGCCATTGTGGTACCCTAATAACAAACTTCACGAATAAAGCGGCAGCAGGAAAACGCTGGGATGCGGGAATGATCTGGTAACAAATTTCCTAGCATACGTCCCGACAATCTGCAACTTTTAATTGTTCAAGAGGAAGTTCAAAGATCAAAGTCAAGATCACTTCGTGTCTGATGCATCCAGATTCCATGACCACCGTGCAGCCATGTATCATATTGTGGCAATCCAACCCTCGACTCGGTAGAATTTCCTTGACCTCACAACCGAGCTCTTCTTTTCCATGCCTGGTAACTTCAGATCGGCGTCACATGTAATCCGTCAGTGATGGCAAGGGTGAATTCGACTCGTTAGGTTAATCATTAATGATACGGGGCTCGTGAAAGATTCATATCATAGACCCGAGTGTTGCATTTGACGGAGATTACTAGGATTATGGACTTGTAGATGTGCATATAGTTAAATAGACAAGCGGTTTACTACCGTATGTGAATGAGAGAGCGAGAGGTGACCGGTCCTTCCCACGCGCACAAGAGACCATGCTTGATCACAAGCTCAGGATCCGAGAATCCATAGACAACCATAATAATAATAAAAGAGAAAGTGCAGGAGAAAGTAAGCATGAGGTTTGATAATACAAATCCCGTTTCCCTTTCCACCATTCCAACCTTAATACGAAACTTATCTAATACGGCTCAGCCATCTCGATATCCTGAATCTCCTCATAACCATAGGGCATCATACTACCATCAGCCGGCTGAGACGCCTTCGCTTTCGTGGCTCTTGGAGTCTTCTTAGCCGCTGGAGTTTTCTTAGCCGCTGGAGTCTTCTTTGCCGTTTGCTTTGTACGAGGTGCACGGGTACTAGTAGTGGCAGTAGTAGAACTGGTCGAATTGTCCTGCATCTGCATAGAGATGTTAAAGGACATAGTAATATTATTCGACTGGCTCGAAGAAGTGCTTTGTTGGGATGTAGCAGCTGCCGCCTTCTTAGGTGCCGCCTGTTTGGGAGCTGCTTTGGAGGCAGCTTTCTGTTTGGGGGTAGCGGCGACGACGGCACGTGAAGTGGATGGGGCTTCTTCCTCCTGAACCTTTTTGGGCTTGGTAGCTCGAGGGGCTGAAACACCAGTGCTCTTCTTCGCCGTTTGCTTCGTCTTCGGAGCCGGAGCAGGAGCACTGGTAGTAGCACCAGAAGTCAAGCCCTGGGATAATGCCATCTGAAGGAGAGATGGAAGTGGAACGGTGAAAGACACCATCTGCTGCGGATCAGCGGAGGCAGCAGCAGGAGCCGTCTTTTTGGAGGTGGATTTGGCTCTGGGAGCTTTGGATGGTGCACCACCGCCAGTGGTCTTTCTCGCAGTTTGCTTTGTACGCGGCTCACGCGGCATGGCGGTATTCTGTGGCTGCAGTAGCTGGAATGTATTGACAGGGCGTTGGAATTGATTCATGACATAATATGTTCATCACAGATACTTTCCCACGAATGTAGATTTCGAAACATAAAGTTTACTGTCGGAGACAGGTCGGAGAACTAGAGGCCAAGAGGTATCAGCCTATTCGCCGATCCTGGACATAGTCCAACCCTGCAGGACGGATCTTTCTGCCCCTCGGCATGCAAGCGGCGAACACAACGGCTTGATGTGCCGATTCAATGCTCTACCAGGGCCAGAGCGTCGATGCAAAGCCACTGCTATCTTCATTGTTTCTACTCATATATAACTCTCATCACGGACCAAGAAACGTCGTGATTATTAGTAAACCTACACCTACACAACTGACGTGGTTAGGAAATAAATTAAATTTCCCGTGGTTGCTGAGGCATAATAAATAATGAAATGCTGTCAATGACCCAAGTCAACGCGAGGCATAAGTCGCTGCGGTCGTCATTATGCGACGTGCTCTGGACACGCTGCAGGGTAAGATCATCAAGGGAAAATCAAAGCGGCTGAGTTGCCATCAACTTGCTAAATTCCTGTTATAGTCTGAGGATATATACCCTCACCAAGTTCGGGATCGGCGAATCTGACACCTCTTGTGGAAGGGCGTCGGGGATCACGACGACCTCACTGCAAGTAAGCGTGATGCGAGAAGGGAAGAACCCGGATGGAGAGAGAGAGAGGACGAGGATGTACGACAGGCTCAAGGTATCTATTGGAAAGGGAGAAAGAAGAACTACTGTACATGTATCATAGTCGCTTTATATACAAGTACCCGATTAGGAAGTAATGTAAGCCCCGGGCTTACATCTTGCTAGAGGCCGCCAGATCACTCTATCATCAGCTTCTCATCGGTGAAGAAGTACGGATTTTCGGCCTACATGCATTACAAAATGACGGAAAAGGCCTGCACTCCACAGAAACTTGAAGAAACGTCATCAACGAGATTTATTACAATTAGTTGGGTCCAATAAATTGGTATAACATTCTCCTAACGAGACCCGATAAATGTTGTGGATCATTCTGATAAGTTGTCTGAATAACGCCATCCACGAACGTAACATCAAAACAAAAAGCAACCATTTCAACATCAGTTCTCAAAGACCTCGATCGAAAATCATTCACACTCACCATTACAAGTGCCATACCAATCCCCGTCAACTGAACACAAAGGGAATTCATCAACCTAAAAACATTCACAAAATTAAAACAAAACAAAAACTTACCACAGTCTCTCCCCATTTGCCGGTCTTAAACACGTATCCATGTCCTCGCAACATAATCCACAAACTCTCCAATCCTTTCGGCAAAACATACATAGCCAATTCTGCTCTCCTCTTCTTCTCTTCCACAAATAAAGCCAATCCCGCCGCAAAACCTAATAACCAGTAGGACAATTTGGATAACAATACGGAATCAATGGCTGATTGAGGTATTTGTGTTAGCATGTTTGAGGACCTGGGCTGGATCTTGAGTTCGGTGAGGTATTTATGGAGTTTGTGTTTATAACAGAGTATAGCTGAAGATTGAGTTAGTAGGTGAGTCGGGGGTATTATATATAACGATGAGGCTCACTTTGATATATAACGACGAAAACTCCCAAGAAAGTCGAACTCCTTATACTCCCTACACCAGCTCTAACAATAACTGCGCCAGGGTCCGAGAGGAATTTACCCCACTTGAATAAAATTGGAGGAACGAAATGTAATGCTCCATATATCGGTAACATCCATTTGAACACGGAGAAGAATCGGTCAACGGGTACGGAACTGCAGGACGAGACGGCAGGGTGGATAGAGCAGCATGGTGTGTAGTGATAGGTGTAACCGGGTATTAGGGGTGGATTGAGATAATTTTCGCGAAAAGCGAGCAAGCCAGCTTTGTTCGATGGGGTGATATCCTGTCAAAATGTCAATTTTCAATCCAAGAGAAGTATACAACAGACATACTGGAAATGAAAGGATCGTATCAATATCTTTTAAGTCGAATTTTCCTTCACGAAAAAGCCCATTCTGCATGCGAACACATTCTCTGGATACTTTAGCAGCATCGTTGATCCTGAATCAAATCGGGCTTGGTTGGACCGGATGCATTTGTCAATGGGAAAATCATACGGACCATAATCGGTATGAACGGGTAAGTGTATCCGGTCGCAGCAGGAAGCCGTACATAATCTGGCCGCATCTGTGTGCGGTTTTAAGACCATCGTCAAATGAGTATACAAGATGGGCTTACGCTAGGGTAAAGACGATAACAACTCCATGAGGAATGCGAATTCCTTTTCTTGTGGTAAATGAATTATACGAGCCCTGTAGCCCACTGTGAAAGTATCAGGTTTTACTATCACATGTTAACTCAAGCTAAGATGATTTACCGGACGAACAACTGCTGAGCAATCAAAGATCGCCTGCTAGGTTTTTCCAAGATGATTGCTAAGCTTCCGGCAAGACCACCGGCTAACGCAGCATGCCAGCGACGCGTCTTTTTGCGAATAAGGATCAGTTGGGTACGTGCACTGAGGGACAGACGTCGATGCGCTGGACCGACGACGCTTGTAGGCATCCGTGCTGCCTCAAGGTCTTTGGCATCGTCACCCTCTCCGGTAGACGATTTGGAATAAGAGAGAGCGGGTATGAGGATAGGTAGTGCATTCAGAAGGAACTTGTACAACGACGTGAACGTTCCTGATGAACAGGTTATAAGAAATCAACAGTCGAAATAAAGTGTGTAGCGTACCAAGCATGCCGGCAAAACGCCATGTATCCAATCCGAAGATTGCACGTCGGATGAGTGCTAGTCGGTAATCCCTACCATTCCATCTTAGATACACGTGCCGGGATAAAAATGCAAGCTTACCTGGGCACTCTGTTGATGCGAAGCAAAGCAAGTATCAGGTTTACGCAAGCGCGAATGCCAAAGGCCAATGAACCAGAACCTGAATATATTTTACTTTAGATTGTAAGCACGTTTCAACGACTGATAAACTCATACGGAATCCTCCTCGAGCGGCATGCTCAAAACATTCCCTCAACGTTTCAAGTTCAACGACTGGCTGGCCTCTATCTCTCCAAACGACTCTCTTCGCATCTTTCAGTCGTTCCTGGTAGTCAGCTAAGGCTACCAAATTGTCGAATGAAGTCATGGCTCTTCTGGGGGTAAAGTGAATGCCTTCGCCGGGTGTAGGAGGAATGCTGGAATCGGCGTTGTAGGGAGTAGCAAATCCCGACGACGATTCCGTAGTGGTAGACGAGTCGTCGTCGCGCGACGCCATGGTGGTTGGGTGGAGGGGCGTGGAGGGGCAGTGGCGTACCCCGGTACCATGAGCGTGAGAGAGTTCAATCACAATTTTGATATAGAGCGAGTTGGACATGGTTTTTTTCTGCTTCTCCATCTTTTACCTAGCGCGTAGGACATTGAACCAGCACTACTCTTGGCTAAGAACATTTCCACATAGACCCGATTAAGATGAAAAGCAAGAAAAACACAACTTCCAGAATTAGGGGAAGGGAGCCGCTGCAGTTGTCGCGACATTGATCTTGAATTACAGGTCAGATCGCTGTTGAGATTTTTAGAAGTTGAGGGTGATACATATAAAGATCAAGGTCGAGGTCAATGCGTCACCTGGAATTTGACCCCTGGACTTTTCCGTTGATTTCGGCATCTCTCCTGTCTGGATTCTCAAAATAGCATCTTCGCCCTCACATGTAGGCCTTTCGTGAAGATCATCTTGACCAGCAGTGGTTACAGGAGAGCACCTATTTTCTTAATTAATGCTCTTCTCTGTCCTCCTCATCTTCAGTGCACTCTCGAAATACATCTATTTATATGGCAATCGGAATAAAGTGACAGAGTCCTTGAGTATCCACAAATATCAAATTCTTCATCCAAGAGCATCCCGTATAATATAATATTATGCCAATCCGATCTAGCAATCTACCATCGTATCGTAATTTCTCCTACCACAGGCTCCCCACCCTAATTAGATTCCACAGCCACAACACATCTCTCAAATCTAGTCTCGACCGTCCCCCTCATCAACCACTCCCCCAACACACTCATCCCCGCCGAAAACAAAAACAACAACGAACTCATGACAAAAAATGTTATAGATTCGCCGATTTGTAACCAAGACCCTGTGTCCCGGACTTGATAAAAGAATATTAACGTCATCACTATATAAAACAATGGTTACTTTTTTTTCATATCGAAAACTTCTATGGGGGAAACGTACCGTCACTTATACACATAGACACTAAGAGAAGTGAGAATGGCGGTTGTTGGAGAGCGCGATTGAGATAAGCGAGGATGATGGATAACATGACGTATGGTGCTAGCATCTTATATATCTAAAAAAACATCAGCTACTCGAATTTCCATATACAAAAAAAAAGAAAAACGTACAAGTAGTGTTGACATTGAAAATGGACTAAATACAGGTATAAGACGATATACAGGTTCAAGATAAAATGATCTATCAGATTCATTTAGCATTGCAATCATCAGGAACGAAAAGATCAATTTGAAACTCACGAAATCGACGCTACACTATATAGAAAGTTCAAAAAATCCATCAGTCAAAGTCTTTAAAAAAAGCAAAAATCCAGAATCCACTCACTTTCCAATTCCAAAAAATCCCAAATGAACGAAAAACAAAAACACCAACGCGAGCCTCACATCACGTACATCAAACACATAACCCACCTCTTCCTTTCCTCGTCCCCCTCCCCCTCCATTAACATCACCTCCCCCATTTCTTCGAACTCCTCTTTTCTCTTCCTCCTCCATTTTCTCTCTTCCTTCTTTACTCAATATCTGAGGATACTTCATCGTTTTCTCAAAAACCGCCCAACCGAGTAACACCGCGGTATACACCACGAAAAATAAACCTTCGACGCTTATAGAGAGAATAATGAAACAAGGACTGAAACCGAGGAAATACATGAATAATTTCGAGGAAGTCGTGTGCCGTGGGATGGTTTTGATATAAGGAAGTACAGACCCACCGGCTTATATATATGAAAATCAATATCATTACGAAGGATCAAACAAAGAGTTCTCTTTTGCTTACCAAGTAGAATCCAATTCATCAACCTGACGGTAAATGGTAAACCGAGTTTCCATTGTAGACTGAGTGAAGAATAGGTTGTAGTTACAGTGATGGCGAATATGCATAACCACTAAATTAACTGCATGAGTCGCTAAGTACTACGAAGAAAATGAATAAAAAAACGCACCTGGACTCTATACTTCACTTTCAACCTCTCCCTCACCTCTTTCCCAAACTCATATTCCACTTCATCCAACACAAGAGGTTCCACAAACACACCCAAAACCATAATAACAACTCCACCAAGTGCACTAACAAAAAACGAGGTTATAAATTTCAAGCAAGACGAAAGAGCGATGAAAAAAAGAACTGACATGAAAAACGTATTCTCACTCCGATCAACAGGAACTAAAGGAAACACCGCACACAATCCACACAGGATATACCAAATCACCAATGATCGCGGAACCGAACGACATAAATGATTTCTCCCATTCTTATCCAAAAGCCAATAATTCGAGATTGCAAGACATCCTAAAGACCATACAACTCGACGTGAATATCCCATCTGGGTAAAATCATAGTCAACATCACAAACAACAAGAAAAAGAAAAAAAGGAGTTTACCGCAATTATAAGAAGTGCGCCGACGGCGAAAGCGAGATTCAACCAATTGTTCCTTAGCTCTTCTACCAAACGCGTCTTAACAGTAACGCCCTGCAATGAGAGATACGAACCACCCTCTCTCAAAAACTTTGACCAAAAATAAGTCGGAAATCCGATATAGAGATAATAACTCCAAGGTGATTTCTGCAAAAAGAACACCGCCCAAGCGATACCCGCAACCACCACAGGAACACATTTCGCAAAATTCGATCGAGGAGAGGTAAAAACTGGTGTTTTGTCGAGTGGACGGAGTATGTATAACGAGGCATAAAGCATCCATCCTATATAAGCGAATGTCACGACTATCCGGAGGAAAGTGCGATCATAGGTATGTAGATAATGGAGCCCAAGAAGCGAATCTTGAATTAGGGTATACGAAATGCGTCGAGCTTCATTCCAGTTTGAAGTATTGATAAGCGATTGGATGTGATCTAGTTTTTGAAGACGTCGAGGGATGGAACCAGATTCGAGTAAAGAAAATGGTTTGTAAAACAATGTATGCCTTTTCTTCAGTTCTGTATTATCCGCCAAATCAGCAAAAAAAAAACTCCAGTGTCGAGTATCTTTAGAAAAATACCATGTTTAATCCGATATTGCTCCAAAATCATGTTAGCATTGACTAACGCCGCCTCCGCCAACGTCTTCTCTCCATCTCCAGGATTCAAATATCCATACCGGTCAGGATCGACATCGGGTAAAACCCCGATGGAATTGACAGGCCAGGCAGTACCGATAAGTGCTGACATGAGTGCTGAAATATCCGCTTGTTCGACATCACGTCTATATACATGTTTCAAATTCCATGGTGTTGAGTATTCGTCGTGGGATGAGGGAGTTGTATCTGGTAGAGGTCCTCGGATGCCTTTTCCCCATGCGATGAGTGGCGTACGCGTGCAGTCCGGATCTAGATGAAAGACGTGAAATGATATTTTTAGAGAGAGAGAGAGAGAGACTTACGTCCATCACCATGATTTCCAATAACTGACATCCCATGATCAGCAGTAAAAACATAACTCGTCTCATCATCTCCATAAAACTCTCTCATCACCTCTTCCGTTCGCTGAACAATCTCATCCACAACTTGAATATTCCTCATATATTCCAATGAATGAGGTCTATACGCATGTCCAGTCGTATCCAATCCCAAAAGATGAAGAAAAAACACGACTTGATTGGAATGCAGTTTAGCATTAAGTGTAGCGTCCAATGTAGCGTTTTGGAATAAAGTTTCGAGGTGATGGAGGACCCAGAGGTCGAGGTCCACAGCGTCTAATATTAATTATATATGTCAACGACTTTGAAGGAAATAGAAGTGAAAAGGGAAGGTAAAGATTCACCTTTGGTAAAATCCTCTTCCTCGGCACTATACGACCATTCATATACTCTCCCCGGAACAGCACCTCTAGCAAACATAGGCAAAATATCCGGAGACCCAAACGAAAACGTCCAACTCGAACGGTTAAACACCGAATCAAAATCCACAGGATTCGTCTTCCATCCCTATCAAAAGAAAAGAAAAGTTAAAACCCTTACATTCACGACAAAAAAGTTATGTTATGCACCTTTGTCACAGCAGATACATCTTCGTACATTCCTCCAATAATCGCCACATGTCCTGGTCGACTTTCCGTCGGTACACGTGTATGCGAAATCCCAAACGCTCCACGCTCTTCTATAATAGATCTCAAATACGGAGCCACGATTTTCGGTGAATTCTTAATCCTCGGAAATGGATTTTCATTCAAAAGCAAATCCGCGCGTAACCCATCACCTAAAAAACAAAGATTATTAATACTGTGGAGGTCCAGTGTTGATGGTATTATGCTTACCGACTATCAAAACCAATCTTTTCGCTTCTCCACCTTTCAAATTGAAACTCTTCATTCCATGTACGACAGGACTCATGAAATAACAATCAAACACAGAACCAATAAAAACTAAATGGAAGAACAATCCGATAAATAAGAGCCTGGTGAGGCTATAGCGCGTCGTAGTAGGCGTAACCACGCCTGACGACATAGTGTGGTAACAGTGGTAGTAGTCGTCGAAGTAGAATGAGTTGTCATCATGGTAAAATGGAAAGTTGGGGGTGAGTGGTCACGTGATGAACTTGATTTCATTGAAAGTGTGTGAATTTTCGTCGTTAGTACAGTTGCGGACAACCAAACACGACAAAGCCAAAACAAAACAAAGATGGATTTATGTGGCTAGCCGCATCCACCATATGCCATCAAAAACCGTAGAAACGCGCTATTTAGACCATATAGAAACAATTTGCACGAGCAAATTTTGCTCAATGTCAATTTTTGACATCTAAACCCCCCCAAATTGACCAAACTCTCGAAAAAAACACGAAAAAACATGGAAAAATGCGCAATCAATAGATCTCGACAAGCTGAGTTTGATTATTGAAAAAAAAAATAGGGTCCGGACTCCCGATCACAAGTAAAAAAATATTCTTTTTTTTTCCCATTACTTATGGCCCGTGGTCGCCCTCCGAAAAAATGTTCTCGCAACACATCTGGCCTCCGAAATCAACATCATCGCAGCCTCAGCACCTGCAGGAGTGATGACAGCATTCCTGACAACCAAAGGAAATCTCCCACACCTGCCAACGTCCGTAATGCTAAGTTGATGGATGACGAAGTTCTGTGGGATATGATGAGGTCACGAGAAGATGAGGAAGAGGAAGTTTTGGACCGGGAATTTGGATATGACTTTGAAGTAGAGGTGGTCTCGAGGCAGGATGCAGGTGTCCAACAGAGCCATGATGTCAATTGATGCATTACTAACTTAGTTTACTACAAAACTTCACTAATTGACGTTAGAGATATAGGTAGCGGAATAATGTGATGATAAAATAGAGTTTGATGTTTCGCACCTTCCAAATCTGGTGTCAAGCACCGCTTATTTTTGAAGAAAATTTCGCAAAAAGCGTTGGCCATCTGAAAACATCGTGGGAAAATTAAAATAAAAGCATTTTCTGACGTATTTCGGTCGTCCGGTTATGTTCCCGGTCTCAGATTACCTCCAAAAATTCTGAATCACGGGATATCAACATTGTCGTGTTTGATTGTCCGCAACTGTAGCAGTGTTTAAATTGCTCGTTCCAAAATTTCTGTATGCATGTTTGACTAGACAACGTGTATCAAGCACATCAACCACTATTCCATTCATGATCAAATAAGTATAATTAACCCCTTCCCGATCCGTGGAACACGCTAGGGTCCACGCCACATCATGCATCATGCATCATGAGTCACAACTTGAAATGGTCTGCGGAACCGTACCGTCCAAGGGAAAATACAAAATGTCGGTTAGATCTCTCTTCTCAACTTAACCCCACTCACATACTATAATGACGACTCCTTTGCTTGGTGATAAACATGGCAAATACCGTATCTTGATACTAGGAAACAGCGGTACTTACGCCTCTCTCCTCTCCTCTCCTCTCCCTCTTTCTAAACCACCCAAAAAAAAAAAAAACAGGTACAGGAAAGGTACATAACCAAAGAAACCATTTCATTTTTTCAGCATACGCATAATCTCTTGAATACATAACTAGAGCACTCTCACAACTATCCTCTCCACCAAACTGAATATCAACTCCTTCAACTTGGATCGATTATTTTGGAATCCAGGATGGCAGAAAACACCAACATTAGGATTTAAGGCTCTCGTACAACAAGTTATGGATCAAAATCCAGAAGGATGGATTATTGATGGTAATTATACAGAAAAAGTGGGAAGGATGATACAAGACCAGGCTACCGATATCATTTGTACGTCTAAAAAAAAATTTGCTTTTTTTTTTCTTTCTTCTTTTTGAAATATTTATTTACGCTTTTTTATTTTTATTTTTCAAAGGGCTCGATCCACCATTTGTGTTGTACTTTCCAAGAATCTTTATGAGGACGATCAAAAGATGGTGGGGTATACAAGAATTATGCAGTCCAGGATGTGGAGAAACATTTAAAGATATTTTCTTGTCGAGAAAAAGCATTTTGGCGTTTTGTATCGAACATCATTTCGTGGTGCGTAAGAGATGCAGAGAGATGATGCGAAACATTGGAATTGGGATTGGTTTGGATAAAGAGAGGAATTGTATGCGGAGGATTGGTGGGTGGGGAGGGGCGTTGAAGGGTTGGTTACGAGATGTTGATGATATGGTGCGTACGAGGCCTTGATAGAAGGGAGTGTCTATTGTAATTAGTGTTGATGATAATAATAATAATAATATGAATATCAATCGTTTGGTGGTGGGTCTTCTTCGACTATGCCACACGAAGTAATAATCGCTGAAGCTTTTGGTTTACCAGTCGGTGACCCTCTAGCTTCTATGAGTTTGACAATGTCCATTCCCTCGACGACTTCTCCAAAAACGACGTGTTTGAAATCAAGCTAGAGATTCAAGGTCTATCAGCCCGAAGATTCATTTAAAATGATATATATATATATACGCACCCATGGGGCTTTGACGGTGGTAATGAAGAACTGAGAACTATTTGAGTTTCTTCCGGCGTTGGCCATGGAGAGGATACCAGGTTTATAATGCTTATGAATAAAATTCTCATCTAGAGCGGTTGTTTTGATGAGGAAACCGTACTACGAAAGCTTTTCGACCCACCCACCTTTGAATCTTTTGGGTCCCCAGATGGATTTTCCGCCCTTTCCAGTTCCCTCGGTGAAGTCTCCACCTTGAATCATAAACTACAAAAACATGAGCTGGGAAATGGAATTTGTAGTACTCATGTACGCACTTCAGGGATGATACGATGAAATCGACTGCCAGCATATCCAAAGCCATGTTTCCCAGTAGCAAGTTCCCTAAAGTTCTGTGCAGTCCTGGGAACATCCTCATCATAGAGCTTAAACACAATGCGGCCTTTCGGTCTTCTGTTCACGGCAATGTCGAACTGAGCGAACGATGAGAGACAAAGCGGTGAAAGTGGGTTGGAAGACGCACAAAGACATTGGGGCGAAGAAGAGCCATGGGGGTCACGTGGCTACAAGTGGTTTGTTCTGGGCAGCCATGTCAAAGCGGAGGGTGGCGTATTATTTCGACCGTGAGTCGCTCTCTGTTTTTTTCGTAGAGTGTACACTGAAGTTGGCTGCAGCGGATGTGGGCGCGTACACGTATGGCCTCGGTCACCCCATGAAGCCCCACCGGATTCGGGTCACCCACGACCTCGTCGCCGCATACGACATGCTCCCCAAGATGCATGTCCTCGTCCGTCTTTTCACTCTCTTTTATTATTCTCATCCTCAATTTCTCTTCTTCAGAGACCCAAGCGTGCTTCTCCAGAAGACATCTCCGCCTTTCATACCGACGAATATGTCCATTTCCTCACCCGTGTCACTCCAGAGACAGCCGAAGAACTCACCTACCATGGCACCAGATGTATCACACTCCACCTCTCCACCTCACTTCCCAAAGCTCACTGCGGTTATTACAGTCCTTGTTGGAGATGATAACCCCGGCTTCGAAGGTCTATTCGAATTTTGTTCCATATCCGCCGGTGGTTCCATCTGTTCGTCGTTGTTCATCATCCTACCATCATCGATCTAACAAAGCGTATTCTAGGTGCTGCCCAACGAATATCCTCAGGTGCAGCCGACATCGCCATCAACTGGGCCGGCGGTCTCCACCACGCCAAAAAACGTGAAGCCTCAGGTTTCTGCTACGTCAACGACATCGTCCTCGGTATCCTCGAACTTCTTCGTTCCTACCCTCGTGTTCTCTACATCGATATCGATTGTCATCATGGTGATGGTGTTGAAGAAGCCTTTTACACTACTGATCGTGTTATGACTTGTAGTTTTCATAAATTTGGTGAGTATTTTCCTGGGACGGGGACTCAGGAGGATAAGGGGAGAGGGAAAGGGAAGGGGTATGCGATTAATGTACCTTTGAAGGATGGGATTACGGATGAATCGTATAAAAGTGTGTTTGAACCTGTAAGTCCTCGCGCCCTAAACATCTTATACACTGAACATCATTTTTACAAAAAAAAAGGTGATCGCAAAAATTCTAGACGTATTCCAACCCTCAGCAGTCGTACTCCAATGTGGCGCCGACTCTTTAGCAGGAGACAAACTCGGGTGTTTCAACGTCACAATGAAAGGACACGCCCATTGTGTACAATTCCTTCGTCAACAGAATATCCCATTGATTTTACTTGGAGGTGGTGGATATACTGTGAAGAATGTTGCAAAGACATGGACGTTTGAAACGGCGTGTGCATTGGGGATTGAAGATGAGATTGATTTCAGTTTACCGTGGAATGAGTATTTTGAATGGTTTGCGCCGAGGTATAGGTTGGAAGTGTTGGGGAATAATATGGATGATTTGAATACGAAGGATAATTCACTTGATCGAGTGAGGTAAGGGTTTTTCTATAACTATTTTTTTTTCTTTTTCTTTGTGATAAATTCGTATAATTTTTAGGGTTACGGCGTTGGAACAACTTCATGATCTGATTCATGCTCCTTCGGTGCAAATGCATGATGTGCCGAGAGAAACGGTTGGTCATCATTTGGGATTAGTCAAAGATGAAGAAGGATGGGATGAATTGGATGAACGTCTCGCTCGTAAGTTACACCAATCCTCAATTCTTCATATTTTATTTTTTTCTAATTATTTTATATAGGACACGCGAGATATGTTTATACTCTACAAGAATCGTCTTCGGCAGAATCGGATTCGGAAGGTAATGATGGATCTTCGGATGAAGATGAAGATGAAGATGAAGATGATTGGAAACGTCGGACAAATAATAATAATATTACACGAGGACGATCTTCAATTCCTCGTGCGACATCGACTACGCCAATTTCCAACAACAACAACAACAACACGAATCATATTCCGCCACCATCATCATCATCATTACAACGAAATGGATCAAGAAAACGGATGAGCGTGATTACCAACACGTATTTCGAAGTCCCTCTCCATCGATCTGGATATGATCATTTTGAATGCGGAGCTGCATCGTCGAAAAACTCGAAAAGAAAGTTTTTTGGGTATGTAGACCATAACAAACTCAACAACAACAACAACACCACCGGTCACATCGGATTGAATGGGAATAGTCAAAGTGGAGAAGGAGGAGGAGAGGAATTGAGGATGAGAGATGCGTTTTTGCCACAGGTGGTGAGGAGTTTGAATTTGTCGGAAGTGATGGAGAGAGGGGGGAGAGAAGGGGATGGGGGGGAGGAGGATTGGGAGCTTGGTGGGAATGGGGGGATGGTTGTGGATACGTGAATGGTGTACTTACTTGTATTGTTATTTTTTATGATGTATTATATGATGAGGGTGGTTAGGTCGGTAAAACTATTCAATCACACTCATGCTATCTTGTTGAATTTCGATAGCTTATCGTATCTGTAAAATCTATGAGTTTCAGTTTTCCCCCTCGTGTTCTGATCAATTCTGGTAAGTTACTCGTTCTTGTTTTGAAAATAAGCCATGAAATGTCGTTTTTTGGTAGACCTTGCCTTCTTTAGTTTCATCAAGTGACTTCAAAGTAGTCGGTCCAACAAATACTAATCACGCTCGAGAAATGTGTGATTGTCTAATTTTATTTTTAGTGGGTCGGCTCGCTCCTTCAATCAAAATGTGATCCACTCAAAGTGAACATCTGATCAGGGGGTTAAGTTGTTATATTGTTCGAATCCCTTCGTATGGGACGAACAGTCTCCACATTTTACTTATTCCACATCGTTGGGCTGTATCGGCCGAGGTACTACTGAATGGGGGACGGTTTTATTTTTGAGTTAATAAATACCCTCCCCCCCACCGGGGCTAAAGGTTACTCATGCTATCATATCTATCGAGTTGGGTTGGAAGAGCTTTCAGTTGCAGGCGTTCTTGGGATCGTCCACGAGTGCCATTAACCTCGAATTCCGTTATCCACGGGTTATCCGTTGTCCGCGGGGTATTTTTACGACATGGCGAGGGCACTTTTGGTTATTTGGGGGGATTCTGGGGTGATTATTGAGTAGCAGTTTCTGTATATATACCCGTATAGACAAAAGATATTCATGATCAAAGGGCTAGGCTGTTCGGACTCTGTCACGGGGGTCTTAGTTGGTGGTTGATGCAATAATGAAATATTCAAGTTGAGGGCCTAATGTCCGCCGTGAATTAGTTGACGAATATTTGATAGGAAAGGATAACTGAGCACCGAGCTCACCGATGCGAATCGATGGCTATGTTAGTCATTGCCACTGAGCGATATCGATAAATGACCACCTCTGATTGGTTACGACTCAGCTGACTCACTGGCTGAGCAGTAAAGTTTAATGGAAAAACTGGTTTTCTCTTACGGTGAGTTACCCGTATGTATGTTCAGAGCTTTCATCAGAATGAGTAAGTGTGTAGATTCCCCATGAAGTCTTCTTCGGACATGATAGGTCGAAGAAAAACCTAATGGCGTTAAATGCTGTTTTGAAGCATCCGGAATAGAATCACTATTTAAATTCCAACCATCATGGAGCGATCAACCTAATTTCAAGGTATAGCCTCGTCCCTGATTTGCCTTCATCAAGATCAAGTTCAACCCTTGATAGAAGTCAGAGTATAAGAACAACTTATGGCCGGTTTCAAAATCGTTTTTCCACCACCACTCCATTGGAACGTGTGATGGCCCCCACCATTTCACTAGCCAAAGTGAGATTGAACGAAGCCGTCAATCTCATTACATCTACCACTGTCCTAGCGGTCTTCTACACTCTTTTGTTTGTACTCTATTGTCTTTCAGCCAGACTATGCTATTTTCAACTTCGGGATCATAACGGCAAAATCAACCGACAAACCGCTTTCACGATGGCTTTCTTAACAGTCCTGCTAATATGTGCGACAATGGATATCGTCATTAGCAATCGACACGCTGAAATGGACTTTATCGTCAACAACACGCTACCTGGCGGCCCGCTTGGCTTTCCAGCGACACTTCGCACCATAACAACTCTAAGAATAGATGGTATTGTTAACCTAGTAGAGGATTTCTTGATATTGGGAGTATTGGTGAATCAACGTTTAGTGTTCCGGGTGTGTGTAAATCTCTCTCTAACGTCTCCCTTCTCAGCTATGGCGTGTTTGGGTTGTCTGGACCGGAACCCGCTTCGTCGTACCCATCACCGTGGTGTCTCTATTCCTCTATCTCCCAGCTGTAGGTAAGCCAAATTGATTTCATCCACATCGACTTCCTGCCACGATAATTCACCACTTTACCAGGACTGGCCACTGCGTATAGGGTGGTTATATGGGACATTAAAACCTCAAGTTTGGCAGCAACACCTCGGCTTGAGTCAATAATATTCGTACTGGCCTCGGTATTCTCGGTATCAAGCTTGGTCTTCATGACCTCATCAATCATCACACGTTTGGCCTTGGTCCGACGAGAACACATCAAACTGATGGGTAATTCATTATATATCTATCTTAAGGTCTTACTTACACGGGCACTCGCACCAGGGAGATCTGATATCGCTGGTCAATACTTGGGTATTGCCACGATGTTAATCGAATCTTACGCCCTCGATACTTTATGGAATATTGGAACAATAATATCTTATAGCTTGAAATACGCGCCTACCGTAAATCTTTTCATTACTTGTACAATCCAGGTTGACGTGAGTAATCATCCAAAAAAGCTTGTTTCTCGGAGATGTAGTCTAAATCTCATGTTTCTGTTCCCCACAAAAACAGATCCTTGCAAATTATCTTGTTGTCTATCGAGTGCTTTCTGGGCGAGCATGGGACAGACAGACTCAACATCGACTCAGCACGCTGAACTGGGACCATGGGCCTGCTGTGGCAACTATTGGAACGCTTAATCTAGGGCAGTCTAGTACCTCAGAGGAAGAATCATCCATGGAGCAGTGTTTTCGCGGCGATGTATACATTGCGCCGGCGAGTTAAGAAAGCGGCATTATCGAATCATTTATTTATTCATTTACTCAATTCAAATAAGGCAATAAGATTATTGAAAGCCTATCGGCCCACTAAAGTTTAAGACTTACAATCAACGCCAAAAGGAATATTCTCAGCAGTTATAGAGAAAAGGATATACGCGTATTGGACAGGAGAGGTGTATCAACGAGAGAAAGAAAGGTAAGTGATACTTACGTTCTTTATGTCTTTATACCCGCGATAACGATCAAATGATGATTAAGAATCCAGGTGTTCTTTAGTTTTCTCGTTCATTCATTTTTGGGTATGCTCTTTTTGCCGGCAAATTGATGTCGAAACATTGGGGACATTTGCACAAGGATGGGGGCTTTAGCTCGAATGTAATACCAAAGTGAATAAAATCGTGAAGAATGTGGTACCTCGAAAAAGAAAGAGACGCGTACAAGAATCACGGCACCAGAACTTAAGATGTATTCATATAATACTTATTTTCTGTTACATTCGGCTAACTAAGGACGTCGACTATAATATGGGGCGTTTTTGGATGAACAACATTAATGATACAAGGAATGAAGGTGAAAACATCACGGGGTAAATTCCAGAGCTTCTGTTTCAGCCGCTTCTGCTTCGGCAAGAATCAAAGCTCGAGTTTGCTCTGAATTACCCCTCACTTGAAGTACACAAGGCACGTCTCTAGGTCCGCGTACCAAATCTCCGGCCATATCATCCGGATCAAGGATGACTGGACGACCCGTCAGCGGGTCAATACGAGTTTTAATATCAAATGCCCAAATCAACCTAGGGAGACATCATCAGCAGATTTCATTCCGTAGGATCTAGAAGCGACACACTTTGATGCTACAATAAAGAGAGCATTCGTAGCAATATGCATGCCAGGACATTGACGCCGTCCGAAACCAAAACTAAATTGGAAGGCCGGAGCGGGGTTTGGACCTAACCACCTCTCAGGCTTAAACTCGTCAGGGGAGGGGTATGCCTGAATATTTCGATCCATAAGAGATGTCACTTATAACCGAAATAGATTCTAGACTTACCACAGGATCCTTGGACATCAAGCTACGTGATGCATATAAGAAGTTGAGTGAGAGAGTCACCCCAAGACATTTCCACTTACTCAATGTTTGCGTATACCTTGCTTCCCGCCGGAATGTACATGCCTTCGTATACATCCGCGGTAGTATTGCAATGGGCTACTCCTATGGGTATTACGGGTCGCCAACGTAAAACTTCTTTGCAAATTGCGTCCACGTAAGGAAGGGTATCGATATCATCAAAGTCAGGTTGACGGCTCCGACCAATGACACGATCAATCTCTTCTTGAGCCTTTTCCAAGACATCCGGGTTAAGTAACATGGCAACTAAAGATCAAAAGGAATTCCGCTGTTTCATTCATAATGAATTTTCGAGATAGGTAATGGGACGTACATAAAAATACGTGGATAGCTTGACTTGTCTACACATGAATATAGTTAGCAAAAATTCGTATTCATATGGAATACAAAGCGTACTGTGCTTCCACCCGCTTGCCAAGGAGCAGAACAAGCATAAGCAAGTTCGATGTCGTTTAGACCCCAGTCTTGTTGTTTTTCCAAACCACGGACAGCGACTGACGGCTTTGCGCTTTCCGTCTTATTTGCGATGCGCTCTTTGACCCCATCCAGAAGTCCCATGTAGACCATCGTATCACGATGGCGCATTCTTTCGGGTTCCCAGCGGAACCATTGCAGCCATTTCTATATCCTCATGAATGGAGAGGTCCATATATTGGGCTAGAACATACTGGAAGGCGTAAAAGAATCGGCCACTGCCAGATGATGAGTTAGTAGTAATATCATGAAGGAGAGAAAAACGACAATGCATTTTCAACCACGGAGTTTGAAGATCTGAACGAAAGTTATCAATGGCTTTCAAAGAGGTAAAGATGCATGTCTTACAATATCCTATAGTCGATAATAGTTTCAGCGGCGTAAATTGTGGCAAAAAACAACAAGGGCTTACTTGAGGAAGTCTAATCAAGGCGACGAATAATAAGGTAATAAGATACATTGAGACCCCCAAATGACTCACAGCGGTCAATTTCCATGTTTTCCACTACCATCTTGTCATGAAGCGTCTTGATGCGCTCCCCATAGCCAACGTTCAGGACAACTGACACAGCAAATCTACACGACTCGCTTTCACAACGAATTCATCAATATGATCGAGATGACAACTCACCGACGGAGGTGGAAAGACAACTGTTTATAGTCTGCTGCGTCCATGAAATCCTTTACCAGGATTCTTGCTTCTAGTGATTGTTGTGGTTTATAGTTTTTAGAAGCCTCTATTGACAACCCGGAGTGAATGAGCTATAAAAATAGCTCGGTTATGAAAACAGGCTCTACAGGCGATTGTAATGTTAAAGTCTCACCGATCGCCAGTTTCTCCACCTCCGACCATAAGGCATCCCAATTCCTCTCATACCCCCAGAGTATATTTCTCCCCTAGAAGAAACACTTGAGTTATTGTACCGAGCTGAGTAAATCCGGGCGCTTACGCGAGTATTTGCCGGTGTCGACTTGAGTATATACTCCCCCTCTTTTCCAAAAGATCGGTAGCGGCCTTCACTGTTCCCAAGACTGAATGCAAGGAATGAGTTCGAAAAGTGTAACAGACCCGGTCAATGAAACAAAGCAGTCATTTTACTCACCTATAACATTCGTTGAACCTACCAGCACTGACACAACGGGCCCTTCAATACTACGTCAGGATACAGAAGCATGTTTGGTAACAAGGCTCGAACCATATTGTTCATACCACTTCGTGAACGTCTTCCAAGCCTCGTGTTTCGGCATATCTCTTTGGTTGTCGCCCAAACCAAACCACGCAAGTTCGGGACCGGGCGGCATTGACGCCCTCAGACGCAAACGTTTCCGCCTGCGAATAACTATAAACAGAGTAAGTGCAACGATTCCAGCGACCAAACGTAAAGGGGCCATGGTTTGGGGCGGAAAGAAAGCCGCGTGAGCTCCTGATATAGAACTAATTTGGCTAGTGACTTAAGTGACCATCAGCATTTTATAGCCAAATTCATGACCACAGCGCTAGCCAGAACCTCGGATGAGGTGATCTTAAGGGGCAGTTTACTGTACATGTCTTCTACTGTCTTGGCCGGATTCAGGGGTAGTCTTCGGATGCCGGATGAATTCTTTCCGGAGGACTTGCCGCTGATTCTCTCTACAAACAACAATCCCGAATGAAAAGTAGCCCCAGATATACTGACTGGAGTATGATAAATTACGTTTTTAGTTTCTGAATCAATTTCGCCCCTTGAGGTCGTATGCGAATGCGTCATCCATAGGGTCTAAACAAGGGAGCTAAGCGCCTCCCGCCGGCTGCCGGCCTTGTGGCTGGCCTTGGAGAGAGGTGGCACCGGATCACGTAATAACGGATAGAAAGTTGAATATGGACTGGTAGCCATCTGGTCGCCATGCTTCTCAATCGTTTTACTGCGCATCTGTCTCCTCCTGTCAAAATACATGTGTGTACATAGGTAAATCGATCTTTGTCCATACTTCACGCTCATGTCCCTTTTTTCACCTCTAAGGTAAAAGGGGTGGGGTTCTTTTCGAAAAGTTCAAGTGGACGCTGCTTCGCCTTCGACCCTATCTTGGTATGACATAGTGCTGACGGACCTTGAATCTCGAATTTTGCATTTGAATAGAGTTTGGTAGGATGATTCCGAACATGAGAAAGGCTGCGTTCGCTTTTATTACGATGTCCTCGGTTTTAAGTGTGGTCTATGTTGAGTATGTGCTGCAAATTCATCAAGTGCTTCTGCAGCAACGGTATGGGTACGAAGCTTGGTTGATACTAACTATGCACCCGAAATAAGGTCATGCAGTTAGGTGTGTAGAACCATAGGATAAAGTACGAACCTAAGTTATTCGTTCTCGGTGCACCACCATCTTGACTACCCACTTCACCGATTCCGACTTTTCTTGTGCGAAAGCCCATTCTCCCTCTCTGGCTCACCCCTTCCATGCTTGCGTGTATGACTATGGTTCGTATCACGGTCTTCAGATCGACTGAGCGTCATAAGCTGTATCGCATGCTCAACAGCAGTTTTCCTAACTTTTGCAGGAACTTTCTCCCAATAAATTTCTTCCGGCCTACCGATGACGCGTTCCACAGAAATCGGTTGGAGATCCTTGGGTATAGATGTTTCCGCTGTACGGATATCAACACCAGATTCATCCATTCCTGAGACTTGGATAATTTGGCGAAGGTGATGGTCGAAGTGATCCACGAGTAGATTAGCGTACATGGGTGCAGCTAACCGAAGGTAGCACTGTAGCAACAACTTATTGAGTGGATGAGAAAGAAAGTTCTAAAGTTGTACGTACTCTGTCCATACCCTTGTTGAAGTCGACATAACCCAATCCATCCACACCTTTTTGGTCGAGTGAATGAAATGCCTGGGAGAACAAGGTTCGTAAGGTCGTTTTGGTGGTATCCGGATGGACATTTTTAACAAGGAGGAGGCAATCAGGAGGATATGGGGAAAAAGAAGTTAATTGGGTGGATGAAGGATGTTGTATAGAAGTAGACGCCGTAGGAGGTGAGACGGCCATGGGTTCCTGTGAATGAGTCTGGGCATCTCTCCGCGCATCTTGATGAGCATTAATCTCTTCTACAAGCCGTTGCCTATACGCCAAGTATTCGGCCTTCAACTCGAGCCAATGTTTTTTCGTTGTCACACGAAATTTGGACTGTATAGCCGCATGGATGGATTCGGCAGTCGCCTCAGCTTGTTTGCCCTTTCCACCGCGTTCGTTATTTTCATTAGCAATCCACGGGAAGAAACTCTGCAGATATTCTACGTCTGTTGCATGTGCAAATGTCACGAGCGCAAACCCTTTGCAAGTCGGCCGCGCACCAAGTTTGTCGTTATAGTGAGCAGGGAAGGATATGCCTTGAACGCGTGCAAGAAGATCGGCAGATAGTGTCGATGATGAGGGAACGGGTGGGGCATCATGTAACAAGTCGCTCAGAAACCGTATAATGGCAGCATAAGATCGATATCCCGGAGGTATGTTTTCCTTAGAACAAACCGTCATCTCAAAAATCAGGGCCATGCGTCTAATGACATACCAGATATAGCGTGCACGCGTCCCACTCGGCTTTACCCTTCGACAGTGATCCTAGCCGCTTCCGTCTGATTTCATAACCTCCAGAAAGGTCCTTTTGTTTACCAAAACGCGGTACTACTGCATCCGAGTGAAGGAGTAGCCGAACGTCGAAAACATCATTCGCGTGTGCTCGAATGCCTTTGACTAAGGCGGCCTGAATTTTGCTTCGCACTATGCTAGATTCTTTTCCATGTTTAACTTCCAAAAGGCTTGAAAGCGCGGCAGAGTGTTCGAACAGATAGTCAAAAGACACGTCTGCAACCGATACTGAGTACCAGGCGATCAAAGGCACGTCAGAGGATACTCACAACTTTGGTCACCGGCTGAATCAACTTCGAACTTTCTTCTAAGGTCCGGGTCGATCCATAACACATAGTCCGAAAGTGACAAAGTAATGAGATTCGCGTAGTCTTGATCGTTATACTTGTTTGGTACGTCGTCTGGAGCAGGGACCGCTGGTAGTGTTGGTACAGGTTTAGAAGAAGAATGGTCCTCGTCGCGCTTTGAGGTGTGTTTTTTGTCTTTCGCAGGCGCTGACTTGGTGAGTTTTCTAGGTATGAAGGCGAGCGAGGACATTTCAAGTGCCCATCTGACCCAGAAAGCTGTACATCAGACCATATTCCCACGCAAATGATCCATTTCATTGATCCGACATGCATACGGCGGACTGGCGGAGGCACTGATGAGTACTTGAGTACAGACACGCTCAAACCACGAGATGCTCATTTGCAGTTTCAATCGCCTTTTTCCTTCTTAGCGGCCATATAGCTACCTGAACCGCCCGATAACGTCAATGTCGAACTGAGCTTCGATGCACTGTGGCCACAAGGTGGCCTGGTTTGGACCTTGGTAACGTCCCTCAACACCAGCCTCGGGAGGAACGCTCCAAATTACATCAACGGTTCGCATAGAGCTTGAAGTTCACTAAGCTTTTAAAGACAGATTCTGGAAATGATAATAAGATGACCAAGGTCCAAGCGATCATCTCCGGTAACGACCTAATATTACAGAAGCATAAACACCCTCGAAGGGGGTTATCGTGGAAACAACGAGGTATCGCGGGGAAAAAAGATCGACAAGTGAGAAAAGTACCTATATGGGAGGAAATTGAATGTCGTAGTGGGGGTCGAAGCATAAGTAAGGATGAAAACTACCGTTATTCCGGTCTTCGCGTCTGTCCATGATCAAATGCTCATGTATGATTTACACAGCTGACGCCACACGAATCAGACCAAGGAACGGTAATTTGTGATTGACTTGGTTGTTCTGGGAAACAATAAAATCCGTTTAAATCGTGAACAAGAGGCAAGGGGATTGATAATAAGTCGTACAAAAGCGCCGCTGAAGCTTGTGGCACTTGAACTTCGGCCAGATTTCGGCCAAACCGCTGGCGTGGCTAACGACTGGCAACCATGACATCTATATCCATGTCGCTAGCGGTATGATTCTATATCAGGCCCAACTCGCTGACGCTAACGCGATACAAGACAAGTTGATTCCGCTTGTTCGCACCAGTGTGATGTAGGCTCACCGAATAAGCAATGATCGAAGAACAATAAGCTTGAATCAAACCCAGAACAAGAATGGCTTGAATTCAACCCGACACAAGAATAACTAAATCAAACCCAGAACAAAAATGTGCCAGGTGGATTGGCGATAAAAACCGTCAATGTTAGACCTTGATTTTACTTAATTTTTTCCTCTCCACCATGGTCAACAAATATCAACCTGTAAAATGTATGCCTCTCTGGGTACGGTCATTAATATGCCTCAACTATATGTCCATTATATTGACAACCACTGGAATAGAACCCACCAGACCAAGAAATCGTCTGCAAGCTGATATCGATCCGCAAACTGTTTCTAGAGAAGCTTGACTGTCTGTGTTATGCACTTTCAGATATTCATCCTTCTCAAGAAGTCATCTTGAACCACATTTTGAAACTAAACGAACGCACGGCTACTCATCTCAACGACCCTTTGGTAGATGGCTTCTACGCCGCGAGGGAGTACCTGCACTTACTACATGCTCTAAAAAAAAAAAGAAATATCCGCCTGTTTTTGATTTTCGACTACGCTCTTTGGGTTGTGCAGATAGTGGACTGGGCACAGCGAGACCTCGCATTTCTCAGGCTTGAATTAAATTGGGTCATTCGTTTAACCACAATGGCTAGAACAGGTGGCGGTATGTTTCAATTTTCTCTACCACTTGGGAGACTGAGAGAGTGTCCTCAGAATTGGGGGGTCCATTGAAGACTCCGATTGCGGAGCTCTTCGATACAATTGACGAGTATGACAAACTGTTACAAGTATATTCCGATATATTTTCGAAGATAAAAAGAGAGCCTTCAAATGGAAATGTTTCCTCCTCCCATCCATTATCCGAGAAAAAAATTCAAGTGACGGAGGAAAGTGGATAACATTTGTTGGTCCACCATCCAAGAAAGAAATTCAAGCGACGGAGGAAAAATGGATAAAATTTCTTGATGCGACGAAAGGTCCTTTCCAAGAATACTATCAGTTGTCGGGTTATGTCAGGAGACCTTCGTTTTGGCAAAGTGTCTCTAAGTGTCTAAAATACATCACAGAGAAATTTGTTAGACTTTAATCTCCTTGTACATTTCTATGACATAATGTTTTCACGGTGGTCGGGTGGCGAAGTAAAGACGCGTGTGATGTAACAACTTCATGTGTACCAGCGTATGTGTTACTGGCTTGGTCAGATACACATTATGCTTGCAAGATAAACAAGTCCAGAAACGTTTTCCTGATTGACTCGGTCAAACTAGCCCAGTTAGAAAAGTTGAATGGAATGTGTGCGCGGGTTGAAGGATCCTGTTACCCAATCACTGCATGGTCACCAACGCGAGAAAGAGTGTACTTGTTTCACGTCGGGGACAGGCTTCATGCGGGCGATGATGCGGCAATAACATTCGGCGCCCATGTACAATACCTATATGAAGATAATCCAATGACACACTCCTTTACCACGGCGGGTCAGCATCAGTGCCCAGAACCGAAAGTCAGCACAGGCAGTGTCGTTTTTAGTTGGCTTGTATCATTGGAGTACCTAGGAAATGTGTCCAATGAGCTTTGCTGAGACAAGGAATCCCTCACTGCATGCCTGATTTTAAACAACCTACTCGAGGCCGCGAAATGCCGCGGAAAAGGATGGCAATGGATGTTCAATGTGAGTATCATCATACCCACGTTTTCTTTGATCAAAAAATTTTTTGTGCGGCTCCTGATTAAGAAGCCAGGCTGACTCGGGACCAATAGCTTCTCTGTCCTTGTTGCCATCTCCCCCCTCCCAGACAAGCGCTTTCTGTCTGAAGTCTGCATCTGAAGGGGAAGCAACAAGGCAATCATGCCAACGAATGCAGGTACGGGAGAGGCGTTGTGCTATAAATATAAACTTAATTGAGTGTATTTCACCCATTTTTAGCCAACCCAAATTTAGAACAGCCCAAGAATGCGACGCCGTCTCATCGCGTTCTTGATATCGTTCCCTATGCACACCGTGAAGTTTGTCAAC
Source organism: Agaricus bisporus var. bisporus H97 (assembly GCF_000300575.1). NCBI lineage: Eukaryota > Fungi > Basidiomycota > Agaricomycetes > Agaricales > Agaricaceae > Agaricus > Agaricus bisporus. The sequence goes on from NW_006267349.1 coordinate 731,755, forward strand.
CAGAGGCACAGAAAGGAAGACATTTTAGCCTCTTATCCACGAAATCAACACCACTACCTCGCTACGGCGTTACGAGGAAAGGCCCTGTTTGGAAAACACTGTGCGTTCAACCTACACGATAAGAACTTTTAAAAAGCGCTTATATGCAATGTATAGTCATTTGTTCGGAAGTGCTATTATTATCTTGTTCTTTGCGATGACCACTATATCTTCCTTTGGGTTGCCATATTGGTACTACTGCTGTTACCGCTTGCGGCAACCATATCACAAAGAACAAGAGGCATCGGTAACTCTAACTCAGCAGGAATCAGTACTAGAGCAATGGCTTCTGACCCTGAAACGTCTGAGATCACAATGGAAATCGAATTTCGCTCTATCTGTAGGAGTGTTACCGCAAGTGTCTTCATTATAGATTTCTCGTTGGAGCTCATTGAAAAACCTCTTTATTCTAGGGTCATTCTCCCGATGCTTGGTGTTTATTCTGTCCAAAGGTGTTCCTGGTCATTTCTTCTTTCAGCTATAGCATTATTGAGCGGATTGACAACCTTGGTGATCACGTCTCTGTTTCGTTGTCATTCGGCTACATTTTGCCACGAGGGTGCTTCTAGAGCTTGGCGTGAGGTACGTTTATCTACGTTGGATTTTGTCCGAATGTTGATTGCTTACATGTATACCATAAAGGCATCTCTTTCCGGTTGCGACACGCCCTTAGCTAAAGGTTTCTGGGTGCTTGTCTCACTGCCGATGGTTTGGTTGTTATAGTAAGTTTCCACTCCGTAATTATCGGTTACAATCTTATTTACGAAAAATCATAGTCTGATGATCGCGCTCGTAACCTCAACCGTCTTGATCGTTTGGGAACACGCATCTCCAGAGAAAGCGTTCGATAATTTGTGCCTACCCTGGCATGTGAATATCTTTCGAGCTACAGTATTATCTTTGATATTTACTGCTTCGGCGCATTTGATTTTCATCATCTCAGTCATGATATTTCTCTTTGAATAATAGCTGTGTCTGGGATTATGATAAGAGACTACGATTGATACATTGCACTGTATCCCTTAACTAGGCTATCAATTTTCGCATTCTCCCCCCCCTTTATTCTTGGGGGATTTCAAATTTCCAAGTAATTTGTTCTCCCATCCCGATTGCAACTGTTTCAGAGGCGGTACGAATTGACTTTATTATCAAGTAGAATGCGAGTGCTGGTGCTCCATCAGCCTGCCTCTCTCAAAGAGTTCATTTAAGTTGATAAAGAAATAGTTATATATAAGTGTATTATACCGTACTACGGGTAACAAAAGGTATCATCTAATAAAGCCACGCATATACATATAATGCAGATGAAGAAGAGAGTAAAAGAAATGGGGGTATGAACCGAACAAATACGAAGCCAAATTCTTGATACATACAACATCGCTACCAGCGCAACAAGTAATATCACTAGCATCATTGACATGGGTATCATGGTTAGTATCGTCATCAAAAAGAACTCGTGACACTCATTTTTCATCACGATTGGAGAGGAGAGATAGCTTTTTCATGCAGAATACCCTTCCATCCTCAGCTTATCTCTCACCGTTTCTAACAGTTTCCCGAGAAAATTGCCTCCGGTGTAATCTCCCGAATGGCCAATATCCGATCCACTTCCCCAATACGCATCGTGCGTATCAGCATATACGATTCGACAATTGCTGGTTTTGAGGAGGGTCGACCTAATGTCAGGATGTTGAGTAAATTTTGCCCATAAAACCTCTTCCATCTACAATGCAAACGGTTAGTACTGAATACGAAAAGAGCAAAATGAATCTCACTTTGTCCATAAACACTGTCCCCCAGTCTGTCCTCACCCAAACCTGGAAGTTTAGAGCAGCTGGATATACGTCTTCGATTCGTTCACATTGTCTTATCGTTTCCGCAAGATCAGGTTTGTGCTCGATGAATTTCATGGCCTCGTGTAGATGCATCGCTGTAGGGTACGTCTTATTTCCATACATTACACGATGTGGAGAGTGGTTTAAGAATTCAGGTACACTTCTTTGACTGAACTCAATAGTGGATCCATTGGGCGAGAAGAGGAACGGGTGTGATGGTGAAAGTGTGGGGTGAGATTGAGATGGGCGGGTCTGGTGCAATGATGGTCCTGCTGGTTGAAGGTGGGGATGAGAAGGTCCAGGAGTTGCAGGATGATGAGCTGTGGGTGGTAGATACTCTTCATCGGAAGATTCATCGTCATCTATAGGTGGTGAGCGCCGTGCTTCAGGGGAAAAGACTCCTTGTGCATCATTGAACCCATGACTTGGTGCATGTCCTGCCGCGGATTGGGACCGTGCCATATTCGGATATACAGGTGGGGCGTAACTTTGCAGGTGTTGGTGTTCGGGAGCGGAATCTGGAATAGTAGATTCGTTATGCCGACCTCGTCGACTGCCAAACGAGAATAGACCTCTCTTCTTTTTCACTGTTGGTTGCACCGCATTGGCGCCTGCACCAACACCAGCTATACCGGGAAGTGTAGCTGAGCGAGAAACGGTCACATTTGAAGGAGCGTATCCCATATTCACATTTTGAGTTGTTGCCGAAGGAAGTATCGCGGCATCAGCGGTATGGAAGAGACGCCTGTGCGGCGAACTGTTGATTATGTCTTTTGGCGGCGGGGGCAATGGATTCGGCGCCCGAGCTTCGAGAGCCGCTTCAGGATCATTGGCCGAAATTTCTCTGCGAAGTTCGCGGCGATGACGAGGGGCAGAGCGGGTACGGCGGTGAGCTAATGACCGTGATCGATTGTGCGAATTACGTTGTTGACTTTCATCTTCTTCGTCTGACGTATCACTGGGCATAGAAGACACCCAGGGAGTAGGCGCGCGACGAATTGAGTGCCCTGAGGAAAGAAAAGGAGCGGGTGTTGCTGCGTCAGAAACCCCGGGGGTGAACAATGGTGGTGGATGGTCACCTTGGGTGGTATTCGCCGCGTAAGCTGTCTGCGGAATGACGGGATCTGGGTCGATCAGATGAGTAATATCACCTCTTTTTAGTTTCATCATTCAGTAGAGTGAAAGCAGAAACTCACTCGTGCCTCCTGGAGGATTCGGGATTATGTTGTGTGGTACGAACCCAGCTGGTAAATTCTCGAACATTTCAGCCGGTGCGGGCAGCACATTCAGCGGAGCTGAGTGATGTCGCCTATGATTTGTTGAGCGATCAGTTCTACCGCTTGAAGAACTAGTATGCTTTCGCTTTTTTTTGCGGTGACCTTGTACTTCCGTGGCATGATGTTGTGGCATTGTAACCGGGACAGGTCCGTATCCCGGTGGTATGACTGGTGCATGGTATCCCGGGGCGTAGGCGACCTGCGGTACGACAGCGTATGGGTATACGGCACCATATTGTGGGTATCCTGAAGGTAGAGAATATGGATGATTTTTAAGGCCCTTGGATTTGGACTGGCCCATCGCACATTGAGTGGAGGAAGAAGTTCAACTCATTTTCCATATTCGTTACGATATATTATGTAATCAAACTGTTGTAAGGAAATGATGGGTTAGTATTAGGGCGACCTCAGGTCACCTCTGGACGGTTAAGAGGCGTTTTTCTGGAGCAAGGAAGATGAGTTTAATTCTTCATGCCGGGGGGGTAACTCTCGAAGATGACCACTACGGGGCTAGATCTGGGCAAAGTTGAGAGCTTCAGATACAACCCGGGTATTATTATAGATTCATTCTTGATACCACTTGTATGATATCGCCTACTTGTTGTGTTTCGCGGGTGTACTCATGTGATTATCGAGTTGTCTTTTTCATCAGCCAACATCTGGTCAAGATCTGATAGAACCTGGGAAATAGAACCCGAGAATAAGTGTACGGCCGACATCTATATTCTCACGTTAAACTTGCAAGCTAGTAAACAACTACGGCGTTTTCAACATTCTGCAGCCACATAGAACTCGAGCCATCTTCGGTCCCATAGTAATACCTACGCTTGCGTGGATGCTTCCTGACGAGGTGCTTTTCTAAAGTTTTCACCCGAGGTAAAGTTCTGGCTGTTTTCATTCTATTTTCAGATTAAAATGATGACTAGTTACACCGTGGACGGGCACTTCAATACTGATATAGGAGCCCTGCCACTGGTTGCTCTTAACAACCTACGTCCAACATTGAGCTGGTGGAAAGAACACCAAAAAGAAGCCCAGTGAAGAAGCCGTCTGTCTTCCAGAACTCCAGCCGTCGCTTGAACTGCCCGACGAAACTATCTCATAGTATGACGAGAACATCGGCTATTTGTGTACCCCTCCTCCAATCTCAATCCAACGCATCTCACCATCTCTTCGAGGGGGTCAGAGTTGAAGAAAATATAGGCGGCAATGCTCCTAAAAAGATCAAATCCCTTGCAGCAGCAGTGTTCTGGCATTTTGTTGACGCGAAAGGATCGTCGTATGGAGTGGAAACCGGGCGAAAACTTCGATTCACAGAAATTAACATCAGCGGGGACCATCAATCTTTCTCGACGGAGGCCCGAGATACCCAGTTGATAGAAAACCACAAAGGACGAGACGACTTGACAGTGGAAACCGTATTCGAGGTTGTGGTGGATCGAGGTACGCGCTGAATGTCCCGCTGTATTCGCATCTGTCTCCTAACTCCTGTATCTTTTATCACCATTCTTCTGCCGTCGGATCCGACTCTGACGGAAAGATATGTGCAACATTCATGGGACCCTTCACGGCAGCTGTGCCGCTTACTTTGTTGATCCGTACGTTGAGTTGGTTTCTTTCGCTTGACCCAAAGCGCTGGATGAGGGGTTTCACTGATTGAACGTTAATCACTAGATGCTCAAGCTCCTCACTCGTTACACTCGGGCTTCTCCTTGGCATTGATGGGACAGGTGTTTCTCAATCAATGAATCTGATCTGGCATCGTCCTATTTATATGTGAGTGATGATGATGATCTTTGGTCTTTTGGAATAATGTCTCAGTGATTAGGGGTACCAAAATAAATATCAGATCAACCTCAGTATTCCTGACCGGAAGAATACGAACTGCACGGTGTGAGGTGAGGAGCGTATGGTTCCGAATTACACACACACTGAGAACTACAATAATTAGATCTGGGCAGGCAATAGCCTCTGTATCTCCGCAGTTCATTCTACAATCAACCCAACAGCAGGACGATCCAAAGCCAAACTTTAAATCTCAAAACCCCCTGAACTGTGCTTCGTCGGTTGCGAACTTCTTGATGTAATTTAATCTTGATGTATCTTTTCGATGTGTTCGACGTATATGTATATGTTGTCAATATAGTTGCTTTCCGCAGAAATAAACGGTACAGTATAGGATTGAGCCCTGTTTGACTTTAAAACGACTAGTTAGATGTATGATGCGAAATTTATATGAAAAAAAATCAGTAATGTACAAGATTGCTACTCAAACCCATTTCTTCTTTTTAGTAGTCGTGTCTACCTCATATGCCTCCTTCCCAGCCAAAACGCTCTTAATCACGCCCTTATCACCAAGTTCCTTGACCAACTCGTACAAAACACCATCGCAGCCCTTTCTCGTCGCGAGCTGTACAGCGACAGGCATGTACTCCAGTTTCCCAGTCACAGGGCTCTTATACTGAATCTGACCCAAAGGAATCGTAACCTCGGGTAATCCACCCATTGAACCAACGTAATGTAGGAAGTGTTCCAGCTTGGGCTCGGTAGATTCTTCATCATTGGTTCCAGTCGCCGGAGACGTAAGCACAAGTTGCGTCGCGTCTTCGAAAGTATTCATTTCTTCAACGCGGAAGGAGGGTCTCCCACCAGTGCTGGCATCATACATGAATATCGAGTCGGAGCAGGTTTTGGCATGGAATGGGAAAACTTCTTCGTTCAACGCTTCTTCAAATTTCCGCTTGACAGCCAATGCTTCGACGAAATCCGATTGAGTTAGTTGTTTCCCCTTCTTAAACATCCGGTGAGGTACAGGATCAAGCTCGAAGTCGATCAATTCCTCAGCACCAAACTTCTGTGCGTAAGCGCGGTAGAGAGGTTTTCCAACACTCTGCCACGACCGCCATTCTACGAGTCGATTAGACATGGTATGGAATTTTTCGAAGGATTGCGAAGGGAAGTGTGGTGTCAGCGTATCAGTCATATTGATGGGTTTCGGGACGATATTAAGATGTTTACGAAGGTGGTGCTTGAATCTTTCTATGAACATTTGAGCATCAGGGTTTTGTAGAGGGAAATGATCGATTGGGTAGAGGAGATTCTTGGGTAAGCGAAGAGTCGGGCGACGATTGATAATTTCAGAATTTGCATACCTGTTATGGTGTTAAACTATCGCCGATAGAGCATATTTAGAAGGGGGACTCACCAATTCCTCGCAAGAGCTTCGAATATAATATAATCTCGAGCGAAGACACCAGCAGTATCCATCTCTTCCGAGAGCGGAACGACTCCCTTCATATCTAGAGTCCCGTGACTTGGTCGAAGACCAAAAGCCCCGACTAACGCTGCCGGTTTCCGTATGCTTCCTCTCGTATCACTCCCCACCGCAAAATCTATCCATTCATATGCAGCAATCGCAGATGCACTGCCAGAACTCGAAGCCCCCGCAGTTAGATAACCATCACCCCTTGGATTCCAAGAGTACTCGAAATCCGCATATTCCCAAGGTTGCGCGCCATGAGCAAACTGGGATGTACGTGTCTTTCCGACGATGGAAGCGCCGAGGTCAAGAAGACGTTGAATGGAGGGAGCGGTTTCCTCGACTTGTCCAAGGGCTTTACGATAGGCATGGGAACCAGCGCCGGTAGCGAGACCTTTAACGTCAAAGATGTCTTTGACTGCAAATCGCATGCCCGCGAGGGGTAAGGTACGGCCAGACCAGGCCGACATGCGGCTCGGAATAGGAATAAACTGGATATTGGGGTTAGATTTGAGAGTAATGTTGGTCCTCGTGTAACCGCTATGACCGATGTTAGGTATGGCTCCGACTGTGAAAGCTTGGTGTTCATCTTCCATCAACCCGTAGACCGGGTAAGCTGAAACACTGTTACGATCTTTGACTGCGCAACGCAGGAGCCAAGGGCCGTGTGGAGGAAGATCGTTGACCTCGCGGATAACAATGTTGTTGAGTTTTTTCCAGACAGGCGTCTCCATACGATCGTTAATGTAAACATTCTTCACGCCATTATCCAGTAACCATTGTTTGCCCGATTCGTCAAACCAGCCTCTTACGTCCTCCCTTTCGAAAGAGATGAACAATGTCGACAAAAAGTTTTCGCTCCAAACCTCGTCCATGTGCTTGAAAGCATCGAATTGCGTTTCGAGGAATACCCGAGAGATGGGAGAGGAGCTGGTACGGATGCTGGTCACAGGGGAATAACTGTCATGTTGGCTGCCGGCTACGCCAAAGATATGAATCTCTTTCGCTGGCGTGGTAGAGGCATAATAAAATTTCTCTGGGTCATTTTCGAAAACGAAGATGTTCCCAGTATCGCCATCATCTGTGAGAAAACGAATCGTAGCAGAGGCCACCGAGAAGAAGGCACAGGTGTAGAGGATGAACTTCAACACCATCCTGAACAAATGTCACTCAAAGCCAACGATCAGAGCAGAGAGTACGCACCTTTGTCCGTATTCGAGTAGATTATGCGCGACGAAAAACCTGACATCCTGCTTGTTTTAAAAGTAAGGTGTGTGTGAAAGCATCACAAATTGAAGCTTCAGCGAATGGCTGCAGGAGACGCATTTCTCACGACATGGGATCTGCTCCCACGATAATCTTTTATTGCTGTTTGTCTATTCCCACCCCATTTCTCTATCCGAGTATGAATGGCATTTTCAGACCTGTGAGCTGAGCGCTACTCTACATTTCCGGCACAGAATAGCGAGTTCCTCAGGTAAAAACAGCCCAAGTCGTGAATAATCTGGTGAATACTACAATATAAGTTACAACTTTGCGAGAATGAAACGACCGCCTTTACCTCATATCTCCCAGGCCTTTGATTGTGAATTTTGACGCGACCACATGAACTTCAAAATAAGATGTTGATGCTTTCGCACGTAACGTGGTCGTTGCGTGGAGGACAGACATTGTATTGATTCGTCAAATGCTTCCCATCCTTCGGCCATCAGGTATTCAAGCATTCGCATCGCTAGCATTGGACGCTCGCAGAACAGGATGGGAACGACTTGCGATGTCAAATCCCACAGGGAAATTGCTCCGGCACCGATTACCCTTGGAGACCATTCTAAGAAGCTTTCCTCGATAGGCTTTGAGTGATTTCTGCTTTCCGCTGAATGGGAAACGTGCGAAGATGTATCACACCCGTTCCTTATTCAATTTAAAAGTCAAAATACACTTTTCTACGTGGACGATCCACTTCTGGATAGACCCCACCTTCATATTCCTGTCAACTTTCAACAGCCTTGTCAACTGGGTTGTTATCGTATTTTTTACTATACATAAAGCCTGATTGCCGTTGGAAAATTAGTTCCGCATAATTTCAAAAGAACTGATACCAACTGGCGTGGGGACGACAGATGCGCCAAGTTTCTGATTTCTCACAGACAAACCGCTAAGGCCAGTTTTCAGATTTTACATTTCGTTCGTCGTATGGGGTGGATAAGTTCCATGTAGTGGAATTGACAGCCCCGGAGCAAAGAAAACTCCGTGAGTTGGGAAGAGTGAGTTGTTGGCACTATAAGAGGTCTGGTAGAAAACTAGCCCTGCGGCGGGATTCGTGGAGAGGTTAATTCGGCGGAGGATGGTGAACACCAAGGTCCACGAATTATTATGTCCCGAAGGGCCGAAACCCCCAAAGATTGTAGATTTGTCGGGCGTTATACAGCCTTCGAGAGGCCAGTGACTTCGATGCCATGTTCAGTGTACTCACCTAGGTGGTTTCGCAACAGCGCAGCTTCACTTGAGGCAACACTGTCGACCAAGATAGCCCGTAAGGAGGATGCGCATTACTAGAAAGCAATTGCGATATCAGTAATGTTTTTCGGTGGAAAACAAGTTAAAAAACGTGTAATGACGGAACCTTCTCTCAATTTGCCATACTACTAGCCTTTGGAGTAGAACGATCGAGAGACGAATTGAGGACGTTGGACGAGGAGCTCTGTCCTGGAGAGATGCTTTTGCTTAAGATACTTGTGAAACACAAGGGTAATCAGGCGCTCGTGTTGATGCCAGTTTTCGAGGGAAAGGCTAGGAAAGTGATTTCAAGCTTTTGTGCGGTGTCAAGTTAATGTCAAGAGCCCTTCAAGTTTCGAAATTCAAGGGTCATCCTCAGTAAAAACGAGTTTGCATGTGTTTGACATGCAATTGACATGTAATTGACATGCGATCAACAAAAAGCGCATGTCCTGCACAAGATTCTTGCATAGATGTCGGTCCCTCGCATGGTTTGCGCATACTCTTGCAATTCCATCAAAAAGTAATGAAGGCGTGAGAAAAGTATCCTCAAGCCCTCGAGTTTCCTCGTTCAAAGAAGGCTCAAGGAACCACTTTCCCACGGCCTCAAGCAACTTTGTGGCCATCGAACGTGTTGGTGTACGGCGCCAGTGGACTATAATCTCTAAATAACTTGGGCACAGTCGGTAACTTTGCTTTTCTTTGTTTTTTCTTTTGAACCAGGATTTATTATGCGACGCTCGAACACAAGCTGTGGTACACTATCGCTAGAGTAGACGAAAGAAGAATGATAGGTGGGGTTGGACCCGGGCTTCTATGGATACCATGGAGAAGGTAGAACAAAAACAATTCCTTTGGATGCGACATCTCTTCATTTCCAGGCATGCATGGCGATCTCGAGGAAGTGAGGGTCGTCATTTGCATGCTAAATTGCTAATCGCATGTAATTCGCACGTAAATGACATCCTCTGAGCGAAAATCTTGCCAAAATGCGATTTACATGTCAATTGCATGTCAAACACATGCAAACTCGTTTTTACTGAGGGTCATCACTTGGATCAGATTGCGAACTTAAATAACCATCATTAAGACGTGTTCCAGCAAATTGATACTTACCAGAAGTCGAGGTAGTATTCAAGTCAAGCACTAGAGTACTTAAACGAGGAAGAGGGAACTTAAAAGGAAAAGGCAAATGGAACAACTGGAGCAAACGTGAGCGCGTGAGGTTCACATGATACCTTTTCGCTCCATCGCAACTACTTGGGTAAACTTGTTCCCACCGGGATGGCCACCTGCGCCACATGGGCCTCACTCAACGTGATTCTTGTTCTCCTCTATCCTTCAGGTTCTTATCAGTCACAAGACTATAGTATAGCCATCATTTTCATTTCAACGTTCCGAAGGCCGGAGCCTAGTGCCCGATATGCCCAGCGTGGACGTCTTTCGGCCTTCTAAAACCTGGGAACCATACCTTATCTTCTGCGGGCAACCTTCATGTCGAAAACCTCACTTGCCGATGCTTCAGCCAGCAAAGCAATGGCAGAAGGGAAAGACTCTATTGATGTCGTTCCTATACATTCAGAGATAACCGATCACGAGCTGGACGGTTTGGCAGTCTTGGCTCCCCCAACAAATGAGCCAGTAGTCACCCGACGAGAGTTATGGAGCTACTATCGTGAGTATTGTCTCGACGTGATTTTACCAGAAATCACTCATTTGGCTATGTTCAGTGTACTATAACGGAGACAATGTTCGTCTTCATCGTTACAGAGGGAACTTATATTTCCTCACAATGAACTTCAGGGAGTTGGTCCACTTGGATTCTCTATGACTTTATTCCAATCACTTGCGACCGCCGCTGGTTATGACCCCGCCAAGGGCCCCGGATCATCTTGTTTGGCTGATGGTGCTTCTGGTCGATGTGTTCTCCCCTGGGGTGGAGGAACAAAAGCTGTAGCTAGCATTGTTTTGATCGCAAATGGTGTCAGTTTTGCAGTCATGACCCTGATTTTCACGACTATCGGCTCGGCAGCGGATTATGGGACATTTGGGAGGTGGCTCCTTTTCACTGTCACGGTTATATGTTGGGCCGCTCAGTTCGCGAGTATGAGTCTGACGTGTAAGTGTTGCGATAGTTCAGTTTCCGTTAGAGTGTGCTTGACTTTTTTGAAGCGCCTTCGCGGTGGGGTTTGTCAATGGGACTGTATATGGTTGGCTTCATTAGCTATGGTGCAACGCTTGTGTTTTTCGCAGCTGCGTTTCCGAGGCTGGCAAGGAATACTCAGCATTCGCGAAGCTTGCGCGAAAAGCTTGAGTCAGGAGAGGTTACTCTGGAGGAATACGAACTCGAAGAAAGTCTGGAGAAAAACAGAATCAGTAACATCAGCACGGTGAGCCTTTGATAGATCAGATTTGTATTTTATGAAGCTTGAAACTAAAATTAACGGTAATAGGCGCATAGCAATATTGGTTACATCGTCACATTATTGCTAAATCTTTCTTTATTGCTACCGCTGGCGGATGACCCCCGGGTTAACAATTACTGCTTGGTTTGGTTGGTATCCTCGTATCCCAACAAACCAACACGATTCTAACCAAAGCCCACTTATTGATAGGATGACCGGGTACTGGGTGCTCTTGGGAATTTGGTGGTGTAAGTACACGTTCTATCCTTTCTTGAAGCCATATGAAAATGATCTCCCGCGACAGTCATTTTCCAGCAACCCCGTCCAGGACCTTCTCTTCCAAAGGGTGAAAGTTACTTAACAATCGGGTGGAAACAACTCTGGTTGGCATTTAAACAGTACAAGAAACTGCCATACACATTCATATACCTTTTCGCATTCTTCCTCCTCGCCGACGTAAGTCTAAATTTCTCTTCCACTAACGCCCCGATTGACGCATTACGCTTGCAGGGCTTGAACACGACAGGAACTCTGGTGTCTATCTGCCAGAATGATAAATTCGAATTTAGCTTTTTGCAAAACACGTATTTGGGTCTGGCTCAAGCTATCACTTCGACAGCGAGTACGTTTGGATTTTGGTATATTCAGAGGTATTGGAAGATAAATACCAAGAAAATGGTAAGTATCTATAAGTTTTTTTATTCGGAAAATTATTCATTCACATGGTCAGTTTGTTGTTACGAATGTGTTCTCTATCTTTATACCCTTCTGGGGCATGTTGGGGATTTGGACTACGAAAGTTGGGTACGGAAACGTCACAAATGAACACGCATCTGATAAAACTTCTTACAATTCGTGGCACCTAGATACCACAACGTATGGGAATTTTGGGCTTACAATATCGTATTTGGTCTCTTCCAAGCACCCTACTACGCCTTTGCACAAACCATGATGGCCGAAGTCTCCCCTCCCGGCTACGACAACATGTTTTTCGGCCTATTCGGACTCTCAAATCGTGCTTCAAGTATGATCGGACCGAATGTCATTCAAGCGATTATTGATAAATCTGGAGATAATTGGAAAGGATTTCCATTTTTATTTGCGTTGTGCGCTGCTGCGAGTTTGACTATTTGGTTTGGGGTGGATGTGCAGAAGGGGAGGAGAGATGCTGGGAAATGGGCGGCGGAGATTAGGGAGAAGAGGAAGGCGGATGGAGGGGAGTTTAAGATAAATTGAAGACTAGGAAATTGTGTGTAAATTGAGAACATCTGACTTGTTGGGTGTATGTGCGAGATTACATCTGAGTCGTGGGGGTTATTTGACGAATCGTGAGTATATGCGTACATGAGTCTCCGATTTACCGCGAGACTCTCTCTTCGTTTCGAAGGACCTTGATTATACCAATGAAACCTCTATTCCAACAATGGGAGAAAAATACAGTAAAGTAACGAACCATTCACTCTTCCTCCTCCTCCTCCTCGTCTTCTTCTTCCTCGTCTTCGTCCTCCTCCTCCTCACCATCATCCTTCTTCACCTCCCCACCACCATTCTTCTCCTTCTCCAAAGCCTCCTCCCACGCCTCCTCAAACAACTCCGGATTCTCCCCCGGATCAGCAATCCCACTCGCCAACTTTGATCTCTTCTTCGATTCCAAATCCGTACGCCATGAATTTACCGTTTTCGAAACTTGACTGTTATAGAAATGATATTAGGTGAGTTGTATGGAGAGAGAGAGGAGAGACGAACCTAGGAGCATATGTACGAGCAAATAATGCAGCTTCAGGTGCTCTACCCGTCTTTACCAATAAATCCACACACTTCTCCGGTTCACCTAATTGAAGTAAAGCCGCAAACGCTAAATTATTTTGTCCCTTCTCAACTAAAATACATTATCAGTTTGGTTTTGTTATAAAGAAAAAATAAAAAATAAAATAAAATAAAAAACTTACTAGCTTTATCGACCAAGGCCTCTACACCTGCACGATCACCTACACTCAAAACTAATAACATCAAACTACCTAAATCATTTGATCTTGTGAAACATTCTTTGGCCATATCGAATCGCCAGACTTTTAATGCCGAGTCGCCTAAGAGTTTCCATTTGGGTTCTGTGAGTGCCGTGTCTAGTTGTTGTTGTTGTTGTTGTGATGATGGTGTGGTTGAGGATTGGGAAGGCGTGGGTGAGGTGGTGGTGGTGGTGGAGAGAGATTGGACGATGGAATATGCGAGATCTAGGTCGTCTAATGATAATGCCAAATCGAATTTATGATCCGGATCTGTAGTCACTTGAATCGCCAATTCCTTCAAATCTAAAAAAACGCATCAACATTCACATTTCACCCCCCCCACACAAGAAAAAAAAAACTTGAGACAAACCGCGTTGTTCCAAAAACCTAGCAACCTTATTCAACTGATCCTTCGGCACATTCTCCAAAACCTCTTTCGCCTTTTCCATATCTTCTCTCAGAATCGCAGTTTGATATTCTACGACTGAGAGTGAGAGATTGTAACCGTATATTTTCATTGTTTTGTCGGAGAGGTAGACTCGATTGTGTGAGGGGATGTATCCAAGGAGATATAATCGACTAATTCATTGCGAGTTTGTTTAATATATATAAAGGAGAGAGAGAGAAAGAGAGAGACGAACCTGTCAAAAGGACTAATTGTATATGTTTCTGTACCGATGAAATAACATAATCGGTTGGGAGTTGTGTATATCAAACAATCGCCTATCCATTTAGCTGTTTGTACACTAAAAATAATAGAGTTGAATTTTGTTTGATAATGGAAAAACGGCAGTTTACCTTTCATTGATTTCGGTCACGATTTCAAAAGCTTCTTCAACACCTTCATCTGTAATCGGAATACCTTCATCTACTTTATCTTGATAAGCATCTCTATCAAATCGAAGAACGTAAAACGATTCATCAGAGACAATCGCTACAAGTGTTCCCGTCGTTGACCAAAATACCTAGATTGCATAGATTAAAAAATTGAGGGAGGAAAAGAGAATAAAAAAAAAACATACGTTTTTAGCATCGACATCAATTCTCCTCACAATCTCTCCAGTTTCCCAATCCCAAAACATCACATACCCAGGACCTCTAGCACCCAACACCGGACCAGGATGTAAGCCATCCATAGTAAAACTTCCCGCTCCCTTCATCACACCCGCACCCGTCCTCTCTTTAAAGTTTTTGAAAATCTTGAGTTTAGTTTTCGTTTCGAGTACAGCATATGTATTCGAATCTGGTGCCCAAGCAAATGAAAGACCATTTCCAAACGACTTGTTTCGCCAAGCTAAAGCGGTATAAATGATGTATTCACCATCGCCTACTACGGTTACGAAACGCCCGTTGGGGGAATGAAAGAGAGATGAGGCGAAAATGTCGGTGGAGCCGATTTCTTTGGTTGGTAAATGGACAAGGGCGCCGTCGGATTCGATATCGGAGGAGAGGGTTTGGAGGTTGCCGGAGAGAACGTCGTGGTTATGGGTGTAGATGAGTTTACCGGAGGGGTCCATGGAATAGGTAGGTTCGTCACGGCCTAATTTGACGACGACGACACCTTCGTCGAAACCGAGAGCTACTTCGTTGGTATCTTTACGGAGGGAAAGACACCAAGCACGTTCGAGAGCGTAACTCAAAGTATGTTCGATCCGATAAGTGCCGGAATTCCAGATTTTGACGGTACCATCCTCGCTTCCACTTATGATGATAGGAAGGTTGGGATGGAAGACGGCGAAAGAGACGTTGTTGGTGTGACCTTCCATGGTTTGGACACAGGATTTTGAGAGATAATCCCAGACTTTGACGGTTTTATCGTCGCCGGTGGTGACGAGGTAAGGTTTATCTGCGCCGGGATAGAAATCGACGTAATTGACACCCTTGTCATGGGCTTCCATGGTGAAATTGGGGGAGGAGGCGCCGAGAGACCACATTTTGACGGTGCGGTCGAGACAGGCGGAGACAAAGGTGTTGGAGTCTTTTGGATTGAAGGCGATGTTCATGATATAATGTGTATGGCCTTCGTAAGTCTGCTTGGGGATGAGCGATGGGAAGATGGGCATGAAAGATGAAATACCTGGATGTTGCGCCACTGTTTATCCCAGTCCCAGGCTTTGATGGTCATATCGTCACTGCCGGTAAGGACGATCGGGGCAGAAGGATGAACGGTCAAGCATCGGATATAATCTGGATGGGCCTCGAAAGCGACGACTTTTTCATGGGTGTTGTAGTTGAAGACGCGGAGCTGGTAATCGTCGGAGCCAGCGACGAACCAGTTTTTGCGAGCGATGAATTTGACGCAGCGGACGGGGACCTCGGCGACCTCGAAAGTTTTGATGATGTTGCCGGTGTCGAGATTGTAGATGTTAACGGAGCCGTTGTAGAGGCCGGCGAGGAGCCAGGGCTCTGTGGGGTGGAAGTCGACGCCTTTGACGCGGTCTGAGCGCGCAAAGAGCTTGCGCTGGTGGGGGATGAATAATAAAATAAAAACATATCAGCCCAAACACACTCACATTGACGTCGAACAGCATTTCTGGAGTTGTCGCAGCGAAAAGCGTGCCGATACGTGGACAGGGTGGGTCACGTGGCACAGCTATAGGGCTGTGACTATGCGTGACTTTTCTGTTCTCGCTCTGCAGATGGCGGCCAACACAACGCAGGCGACGGCCTCTGGCGACCTCGCCGACTTGGTTTCGGCGTCGCAGCAGGCGACCATCTACCCCAACGATGACGCCATGCTCGCCGTCCTCCAAGCCCGTTCCGCGCTGACCTTCCCTACTCTCGCATCGGCTCTTCCAACCTTGTCGCCGTCAACCCTTACAAAACTCTCGCCAGTCTCAATGACGCTAGCGCCCGTGACTATGAAGAGCGCTGCTACAAGGACACTTCTCTCCCCATGGTAGACTCCCCCCGACCCCTCCAGCCCCATCTCTATGATTTCGCAGCTAGACTCTATCTCCTCATGCGCCGGCGATTGGAATCCCAGGCCATTATTGCCCGGTCAGCTTTTTTTTTTACTTTTTTTTCAACTCACTCATCCCCCTTGCAGCGGCATCACGGGTTCGGGCAAATCCTCCAGTCTCCGTCTCCTCCTCAGCCAGATTCTCAGGCTCTCCACTCACACCAAGAGGGAGACGAGAATTGCTGACCAAATCCGAGCCCTCGGCACCGTCCTCGACTCCTTTGGCAATGCCAAAACCCTCATGAACCCCAACGCCTCTCGGCATGGCAGATACCTCGAGCTCCACTTTACTGACAAGGGCAGGATTAATTCCGCCAAAGTGTTGACTTACGGCTTGGACAAATTCCGACTCAACAAGCTCTCGCACGAGGAGCGCACCTATCACGTTTTTTACCAGCTACTCGCCGGGACCACGCCCCAGGAGCGAGATGCCCTCATGGTCGAGGATGCCTCGGACTATGCCCTCCTCGCCTCTTCGGGCTGCTACCGCCTCCCCTCCGGCCCGTTCAGCGACGACTCCATAGCCATGGAGGATCTTCGTGCGGCGATGCGTACCCTCGGCTTCAAACAAAAGCACATGACTTCTATTTTTAGTCTCCTAGTTGCCATCTTACTCCTAGGCAACCTTCAGTTCGCCGACCCAGACGCAAAGGACGTCGCCGCCTACATTGCAAATCCCCAGGCGCTCGACCACGCCGCCCGCCTCCTCGGCGTCTCTGCTGAAGATCTCTCCCAAGTCCTCACAACCAAAACCAGTTACGTCCGCAAAGAACTCTATACGGTACTGCTAAATGCGGAACAAGCGGCCGGTCAACGGGATCATTGTGTCCGTGATCTGTATGCCATCCTGTTCGCTTTTGTCGTCGAAACCGCCAATCACCGGCTCGCCCCTAACCCGAAAGACCCGCCTGCCCCTACACAGATTATCCTTCTTGACCAGCCGGGCTTCCAAACCCGCGGTCCATCCGGTACTACGTCAGTCGCTCTCACCGGTGCCCCACCTCTCATCTCTGCCTATGGACAAAATGGTTTCGAAGAATTCTGCGTCAATTTCAACGACGAGCTCTTGCACTCGTACTTTATTCGAAATTCGTTTGAGAATATCGGGTTTAATGGGCAAATAGCCAGTGATGGCATCACCTTGCCTAATATATCCACTATGGACAACAGTGCTTGTGTGGAATTACTACGCGGTGCGCAGCTCAGTGAGAGATCGCAGAGGAAGCCTGGCGGGTTGTTGGGTGTTGTCAACAAAGCTTGTTCGTCGTACAAATCCGGAAAGGGTAACGAACGTCGGGACGAAGACTTGTTACAAGAGTTGGGTTCCAAATTCGGTGTTCATACCTCGTACGTTGCTAGTCCCAGCGTCGGAGGCGCACAAGACCGATTTCTGTTTGGCATCAACCACTATGCGGGTTCCGCATCGTACGATATCCAAGGTTTCGTCGAAAAGGATTCTGATTTATTGGATTCGGCGTATGTGACACTTCTTCGTGGATCTACCGATGCTTTCGTTTCGAAATTGCTTTCTGGGCCTAGTTTGGCGGCGGAGAGACATAACAAGGATGAGAACATCATTGTTCAAGCACAAGTGTCTTCTCGACCTTTACGTCAACCGACACCGATAGTGTCTCCTGATGGGACTTTACCTACGGATAGTCATGCTCGACTGGATCCGAGTAAAACATATCCTGTGACTGCTCAATTGAATTTTACGGCGTCTGAACTTTTTGCGTCGATTGATAGAACGCATTTGTGGACGATATCGTGTATCAGACCGAATGATTCATCGTCGCCGAATTCGTTTGATAAACGTCGAGTGAAGAATCAGATTCGGGCTTTGCTCTTACCTGATTTGGTGGCTAGGAAGAGTGTGGAGTATGTTGTGGATTATGAGTTGGGAGCGTTTTGTGAGAGGTATGTGCCGAGGATGAGAGGGTCGAATGAGGAGAGGATTACGCAGTGTGTGAGGAGTAATGGGTGGAAGGAGGGTGTGGATTATGCAGTTGGACATCGGTGTATTTGGTTGGCGTATTTGGCTTGGAAGATTGTGGAGGATCAGGTGAGGGCGGCGGAGAAGGAGCAGGGGAAATTGTCTGGAGAGATGGAGGAGGAGGAAGGGGGTGCGGGAGAAGATTTTGAGACGGAGTATACGCATCAGGAGGGGGGGATTGGGTTGGGTGGGGGGACGCAGAGTGTTTATTATGGGGCTGGGGTTTCGGAGAGTGCGGATAATTTGGTGACGATGAATAAT
>NW_006267349.1:752098-854031 GCF_000300575.1 Agaricus bisporus var. bisporus H97
ATACCTTTGGGTGTTTAGGTATATGGTTGTGGTTAAGGTTGGGAAACCGACGGAACGGTCGAAACCTGGGAATAGGGGTAAACGAGATTCACAAATTTTGTTGATGCATTATTTGAATCGGGTGCATTTTGATGCTCCGATGTCGCCGTTGGAATTGGAGGTTTATCATCAGATGAGGAATGTGATTGGGATTGACCCGGCGTTTTATGAGTATATCTTTACGGTTGATGCTGATACGGTGAGTTGTGTTTTCGCCTTTCTGAACGTTTGCTCAAATTCTGTTTTTTTTTTTTTTTTAAGACGGTTACTCCTGGTTCGTTGAATAGACTCGTGGCTTCGTGTGCGGATGATTCAAGTATCATCGGTATCTGTGGGGAGACCAAACTCGAGAATGAGGAAGGATCGTGGTGGACGATGATTCAAGTTTATGAATATTACATTTCGCATCATCTTTCCAAGGCATTTGAATCCCTTTTCGGTTCTGTCACCTGTCTACCGGGTTGTTTCTCACTCTATCGCATTCGCACAGCGGACAAAGGACGACCGATTATCATTTCCAATCGGATCATTGATGAATACGCTGAACCTAACGTGGATACGTTGCACAAGAAGAATTTGTTTTCGTTGGGTGAGGATCGGTATTTGACGACGTTGATGATGAAACATTTTCCGACTTTCAAGACCAAGTTTTGTCCGGATGCAGTTGCGCATACGATGGCGCCGGAGTCGTGGAGAGTTTTGTTTTCGCAGAGGAGGAGGTGGATTAACTCGACGGTGCATAATTTGTGTGAATTGGTGCTTTTGCCCGAGTTGTTTGGGTTTTGTTGTTTTTCGATGAGGTTTTTCGTGTTTATTGATTTGTTGAGTACACTCGTGAGTTGGCTATTCTTTCTTTTTTTTGAGAGAGAGAGAGATTGGCTGATTTGTTGTGGATTTTGGTGATAGATTTTACCTGCGACAGTCGTATACGTGAGTTTTTTTTTTTTTTTTCACTAGCTCTTTGTGATCTGTTGTTTACGGCTCGTGTTAGCTCTTATACCTCGTTATTACGGTTGCCACTCGAGCCGCTGCGTTCCCTCGTATTGCCATTATCATGTTGGCGGTGGTGTATGGTTTACAAGCCATCATCTTTATTTTGAAACGAGAGTTTATGCTTGTCGGTTGGATGGTCGTCTATATCGCCTCGTACGTTTTCATTTTTCTCATGTTTCAAGTCTGCTGGTTTATTTAAGCAAATGGATGTGCAGATACCCGGTTTACAGTTTCTTCCTTCCGGTGTATTCGTTCTGGTGTATGGATGAGTTTAGTTGGGGAAATACGCGTGTTGTTGTTGGGGAAGGGAAGGAGAAGAAGGTGTTGATGAGTGAGGAGGAGAAGTTTGATGAGTCGATGATTCCTCTGAAGAAGTTCAGTGGTGCGTGTTTGATTTTTCCCCATTTCTTGTGTCTTGTGTAGCTGATTCAATCCTTCCGACATAGAATATGAAGCTGAGGCTTGGGAAACTGGAACGAGGCATTCAGATGAAACAGGTTATGATAGCAAACCTCATTCTCGTTATGGTGGTCAAGGCGGTCCTCAGTCTGAAGAATCTCGACATACAGGCTATCATCAAGCATCTCATGCTGGCGACTATTACCGGGATACGAACCTGACGTACAACAACAGCAGTAATCCTAACCTTCGACTCGGTCCTAAGAGTCAAGCTTCGCACAGCAACCTCTCTCATCAAAGTGGACTTGCTCCGGCGCAACAGATGTCACAATATGGTGGTGGTGTGCCACCGCAACTTCCGTTTATGCCTTTTGGCGCCGGGGGTCCTCCATCGGCGCCGGGTTCTGATTATGGAGGCGGGAATGGTACTCCTATGATGCCGATGATGCCGCCGCTTGGATATCAAGGTACGGGGAGTATGTATGGCATGCCGATGGGTATGAATATGGGTATGATGGGCGGTGGTAGCGTTCATGGATCGCAAGTTGGTGGATTTGGTGGTGGACCGCAGCCGATGAATCCGTTTGCTGGGCAGGCAGCGCAGAGGCCGATGTCGACATTTTCGTTTGCGACTAGTGTGAATCCGTTTGCGGGCCCGAGTATGTCAGAGAACCCGACGGATGAGGAATTGTTCCAGGCTTTGAGGAATTATCTTAGCACGCAGGATTTGATGAGTGTTACGAAAAAGTGAGTCACTCTTTTGTTTTTTTTCTACTATATTTGGGCTTGGAATTGAACGCGATTACGTGTTTGTTTAGGACTGCGAGAGAAGCTATGGCTGCTCGCTTCCCTAAGGCGGATCTGTCTTCCAGAAAAGACTTTTTGAATCAGTCTATTGACAGGATTCTTTCGGAATCATAGAGTTTGGTAAACTTGTGGAACACTTTTTTTTCCTTTCTTTTTTTTCATGATGAACAGCATACTGCATCATTTTTTGGAACTATGAATGGACTTTTCGGTTATCGCCTAATGGCTTAGACTCAACTCTCTCTATCTTTCGCCTCGCACGATTTTTCGGACAATATTTGAACCTTAATTATCTATCTTTTCCCTCCTCTTTTTGAGTGGGAGAAAGATAACATAAAAACATTTTTCTTTCTTGCCATTGTATCGAATAAACATATACGTAGCTAGTTTTGGACTATCTTGCACGTTGCTCATACACACACAATCATATAACAAGGTTTACGCTCATTGACAGGAATTAATTCACTCTTTTTTCTCAATTTTCTTTTACTGGTTTGGTAGTTACTGCTCGTGGACTGGGGTTCTCTTTTAGAGTAGATATAAGTAATTTGATTCGGTTGTCTCATTGAAATGCAATTTGAGTTACTTGTGATTGCTACTATGGAATTGAGTCATGTTCATAGTTTTGTTGGACCAACTCTCATTGCCGATGATGAAAATCCTGTCACCACGGATGAGTTGGACACACGGTGCTATTGAGTCGGGTTATTATCTAATGCGAGAGTACGTCGTGAGCCAATGCATTGGGTTTCCCGGAGTGATGATATGAGACACACTGCTCTAATTGATGGAGAGGAAATCGGGGATAAGAATGAGGGTGCGTGTGCAGTAATCGAAGATGTGCGATACCACTGCACAGCCAGAACGCGTATCAAGATATCAGACTTCTTTCCCTGGTGGAAATGGCAAAAGTCCTGATTGGGGCAGATAAGCTTTTAGAGAGAGGATTCTAAGTGGGTCGCGCTGTCTTGTAGAGACGCCGCTCGGTAAATGTGCTCCTGTACTCTCCTTAATTATAACTAATCTTGGAGAACACAGCTTTCCTCACGCGTGGGAATGAGACATCGGAGTGCCTCTATGGTAGTTCTCCCCGTGTTTTACCGTGGTCCAGATTGTGAGATTTGTGAACCCTGCAAGCGGGGTAGGAATGGCCTTGATATATAACGCACAATACAATGATCGGTGGGATTTTTGGGCAAATTGGGGCGGTACGGAAATGTCTATTCTCAGATCTCCCCTCCACCTTCACTCCATTCTAGACGAATCACGCGTCTCTTCCTTTAACCACCACCATCATCCCCATCCTTCTCCCTCCGGGATGCAACTACGGTTTCAACCCCCTACGGATTTGCTTTGTGAATCACTCTCTCGATCCTTAGCAAGTACGCCTACCACCTCCCCATATTTTAGCTCGGATGAGGAAGAAGATACGTCGTTTTTCGGGAGGAAGTATGTTGACAGCCCGGCGTCGCATTCCGATTATGAAGACGAGGAGGAGGCTAATGACAGTGATGCTACACTAGACGATGTGGATCTTGACAAGTTCGGGTCCCCGCTGGAGAGAATACCTCCCTGCGAGCGTCGTGATGGTGCTATTGCTCTGATTGCGGTGGACGCAGACCATGAGTTGGTACACGAGATTATCTACCACCGAGGCATCCCCTGCTCGTCGGACTGCCCGTCGCCGACTTTATCTTCAGAGTCGTCCGTGACATCATCTATCACGTGAGTTTGCTTTTCGACTTGGTTTGTCGGGGATTACCTCGCCCTGCTCAGTGCTCTGACTCTTGAATACATTTAGCGATTACCATGCTATTGTCGATGAATTTCTTAACCGCCCTCGCGACCCGTTTGATGGGCTCAATCCCCAAAACTTTGTGAGCGAACAAATGCTTTCATATACTATCTTCTTAATGGTTCTTGTCAGATCACTTATGACCCCAGTCCTCCCTCTTCTTCGTTGTACGGCGAAACTCCCCTCATGGTCAAGCGAATTCCTCGCGAGTCTACCGAACTGGCTCTTTATCTGCACCTCAATTCGGACCAACTCCGAAACGACCCGTGGAATCCATGCCCACATCTACTGCGAGTGGTAGATCACGATCCGGAATCGGAAAGCTCCTACCTGTTCATGGAACGCTTGAACGAATATAATACGCCTCCGATGACCACGGTATCACACTACCTCGATTTCTTCCGACAGGCCCTGGAGGGGCTATCATTCCTCCATGAGCACGGTATCGTCGGATTCTCTTGTTCTGACCCAAGCTCCTTTATGGCTGACCTGAGTTGCGGCTTTCGATCTCGTAATTCATCTTCCGCTTCCTTACCCCATGCAACTACGTCACAAGATAAATCACAAGATGCTACAACGTCATCTACATCACCACACCTGGGTCGCCGTGAGGACCGCTTCAACCAGCACGATAGCCTTGGTGTACAACTTTTCGACCGGTCCGCGTACCCTGTCAAGTACTATTTCGTCAATCTTACTCGGGCTCGCCGAGTAGAAGAACACCCTCAGGAACAGAAAGAACCTGCTTCACCCACCAAGCATCAAACGCATTCTCATCTTTCCAAACGTGCTTTGCAATATAAACAAGATGTGAAAGACCTTGGCTTATTGTTTGATTGCCGGCTATGTGATTTGCCTTCCGTCGTGTCCAACAAATTCAAGGCGCTCGTCAAGTCGATGACGAGTGGGGGTTTCGGCGCAGAGGATGCGAGGAAGTTGTTTGAAGCATTGAACCGATCGTTGGATTCAGAGGTGTTTGATTTGCCTACAAGGCCTGGTATCGGCAAGCGGAGTGCAAGTTTGAAGCTTGCGCCGCGGCCATGTAGGGGGGATTTCGGTCTTGAGCCTGATAGGGCTTCACTTTCGTCGTGACATGTTTCGTTGTTCTGATCTGTTTTCTTCTCTGTGTATATCACCTTTTTTTTCTTTGTATATATCACTACTTGTATTGTGTCACTTATCTCATACTTGTCCATTCGTCATTTATCTTCTCCTTGCGTCGGAATCGTAATGCGACGCGGATATTATTGTATGAAGCGCAGCAACTTTTTAAAATTATTTCTAATAATAATACATAATAATACAGTGAGATGCCTCCGAGCCGCTGCTCTTGTCATCATATACTTATACTTATCGCAGTGCTTCCTGGAGAAGGCAGGAAATAGAACAAGATCATCATAGCCTTTTTTTACGATGCTCGCCAACCAGATCTATTTTCTGTTTCCTTTTTTTTTTTTTTGGCTTCGCGCCTTCTTGATCGTATTTTTGATCCGAAGTTGAGTTGGGGAGTAAGAGAACCGCGAAGAAAAGAGCAGCACCTGGGCTCACGCGGCCATGCACGGATTGGACGTTATTTTCTGTCGTGTACGTTTGTCCGTTATCTGCTCAAGAAGCGCCGTACCGTGAATTGGGCCGACGGCGGAGATGGTGAGAGCCGTAATTAATGTTGATGGCTATACTTAGTCGTCAATCGTGATTTGTCCCGGGCAAAGGATTTACTTTATACGGAACCCTGTGGAGAATAAATGAATGCGGTCAATAACCATGAAGATATTGAAAGACCTTGAAGGAGTTAGTTTAAAGCATAGATCTGACTCGTTACAACCAAAACGGTAAATTGAAGGCACGGATGAGCCTGAACTCCGCAGTGCAACACGCCGTCGCCATGCAGCTTGGGGCATTGTCCTTGTATGCGTCCCGTGGAGTCCTTTCTACCAGATGTCACAGTCGTTCAGACATTCCCATGGACTTAAGAAGTACGTAAAAAGGCGAAAAACAAAGGCTCATTCAAATTCAGGAAGTCACAACACGAGTAGTATCTATGTACCGAGACCCGGCAGAGGAAGCAACACACATTGAATAAACATCCAATGTGTGCCTTTCTCGGTCGAAACCCATTACATTCCAAAAAGCTTTCATCGAACATCAATTTTCTCCTTCTTCCCTATCGTAAGCCTTCATAGCTTCCAAAATAGCGCGTCCTTCTTCAACGTCGTCAAGGTCCCACGGCTTCAAACCATGTGAATGCATAAAGTTTGGCCAACCACCATAGGCCTTGTAGTATGAGTTGTTGGAGCGAGTGGCTCCGGAATTGGCGTTGGCGTTGGCGTTGTTGTTGCTCGAAGAGCCCTTGTTGTTGTTGGAAGCACGGGAGCTACTTCTGTTGGACTTTGACTGAGAACCGCGAGGCATGGAGCTCGAAATAGAGTTGGCTAGGAGGGGTAAGGGTGATGGAAGAGAAGCCTAAGTGACAGAAACTTACGACAATGAGGTAAGATTCAGGTAGTCGGTGCCTTTCAAACTTTCCACTGTGGTGGATGGAATGAAAGTTGCGATGGAAAAAAAAAAACATACGCCGTTCGGTTTTTATACCCAATGAGTCACGCATGGTCCATGCGCGCGGCGGGGATTGAATTTATGGAACCGGCAGACTATTGGTCGCTGATCGGTAGTGCCGTCTCATTGAACATACTGGTAATTTCTGAAAGACACATCGACGCCGAGTGAGAAAGAAGACAGTCAAACTCTCGATTAGCTCCGGCTGTCAAAGTGTCAAAACGTTGTCAAGGGTACCCTGACAAACGACAAGGGCGTATAATGAAAGTCCCAAGATAATAAATCTATTCCCGAATATTAATATAAAAAAGTCCAGAGTGCATACATGATGTTGCTATATGTCCACTTTATGAAGGTACTACGGTCATGCAAAGAAACAAAAATGTAAGAGCGTAAACGAACGTGAAAGGATCAGCTACCGTAATGACGGGTGAGGAGATATGAAGTACAAAGAGTATTAATTGCTACACAATGAGAGGCAAAAGCAAGGAGTGGGTATGAAGGCGTAAAATTTGAATGATAGTCGTGTATCATGATTGGTACCTTATGGATCTTAAAAGTTGTGGAATGTTGGTTTGGGAATGTTGAGTTAGGCATGTGTATGCGATCTACCGTGAACTTGATGCAAATTTGCGAATTAAAATTTCCCTTGTGTACTAGAAGAAGCCGTCGACTGGGGAAGCTGCGACATGCGATAAGTGTCGCGGCGGGAGAAAACAACACATTCATGGTACGCAGGTGGTGGTCGGTTGAAGGTAATCCGTCGCAAAGCATTTCGCATATAATGCGTTGGGGGTGAGGATGTCGGAGGGAGAAGAGAACCGTATTCTGGTAGTGACGTGCTGGGGTCTTTCGATTCAGTTTGTATGGTGCTGGGGTCTTTCGGTACAGTTTGTATGAGCGGGGGGATTAAAGCATCACCGGCTACTGAGGTGTCGGGACTAGAAACCGTTGGTGAAAGGGTTGCACACCGTGGCGGTCGTCTTATAGTAGGGGGGAAGTCGTTCTCGAGGTCTAGATGAAGCGTCCCACGAGACGTGCGACATCTCCGGCGCCTATGGCAATATTTGTACAAGAGCACAGAGGCAACCAGAAGGGCCAATGCCCCGACGCCGATGCCGATGCCAATGCCAATTGGAACTACCGGCTTGTCGCTGCTTTCCCCGCCCCCCGGTGAAACTAGATAAATGAATTAGGATTGCCATTAAAACAAGCATTCGGCCTACTCACCTGTCGCCGCCAAGGTGACAGTAGTGGTAGCTGAAGTTGCGACAATACTAGCGATAGACGTCGTTGTTCCAGCGGGCCCAGTAGAAACATCGAAAGCCGTCGTTTTGTCCACCACCGTGACTCTGTTATAGCTTGTTGAGAGACAGTTACCAGATTTCAGCAGTAGCTTTTCACTCACATTAAACCATCAATGACAGCCAACTGATCTCCCGGAGCTACTGATATCTTCAATTGATGGGTTTGATCGCTTAGACCCTCCATTCCCCAAATGATCTGTGATTTGACTGTCTCAGGACCTCCGCTAGTAGCTTCCGGTGAGTTAACGTCTCGTAAATCGAGGATCATTGGCGGTCCCGAATCTAATTGGACCTGGGTGGTCACATTGTATGGCCATAATGGAGATGAGAAGTATATAGCAACGCCTAGTTTTTTCACGGTTAGTCTGGAAGAAATGACAGAAAAAAAGGATTGACGTACCTTGGAAAACAAAAACAGCCGAAGCGTCTGGGTGGACAGCGATCATATGCCGCCCTCCAACATCCAACTCTGAAACCGCTGACAATTCCCAGCTCCCCGTATAGCTAATAGCCGCGTCACCATCGTCAACCGTAATATTGGAGAACCGTTGGCAAGCTACTCGATGCCAGCCAAGTATGAAGCCAAACAGAAAAATGAAGAACGAAGAAAAACACGCCATCATTTGTCTCGATGACAGCGGTGGAAGAGGAAAAAAAAAAGGAAGGGGGCGAAGTGGATAATAGACCGTTCTGGCGGGAAAATATATATATTCGGTTCTTCGAGCCTCACGTTGGAATCGGGATATAGGTTCGGGGGGGAGCCGATCACAAGAGTCCCATTTACAGAACAAAGGGATATTTCTGAACCCTTACCGAAGGAGAAACATAGTGACACAGGTGTCCATCCAGGCCTTGAAAAGCTCGCTGGCCCTACAATTTGATAAGAAGTGATCTGTTCTAGCCCAGAAGAACAATAAGGAGGCGTAAGCCCTGCGATAGTCGCGGAAATTTTCTCTTTCTTTGCGGACCCACCAAAGTAAACCGAAGCAAATTTTCCAGCAGGGTGTTCCTGAATTTGTCACTTTAGACAGACCTTCCCAAATAGAATGATGCATTGATCGTGTGATTTCTCTTTCTATTGTTCTCAAGTTGGACTTCGCTGGAGGCCGGATAAATATGGATCAGTCGTCAACAGGTCGTCAGGATCCAGCAAGAACAAAAGAAAAGGAAGCGATTACCATGAGAAATCTATACGGGATTAAATCTTCAGTAGCCGGTTCGCTTCTTGACGTATAGCGTTGTGGGGCCACCAGATAGGGGAGGCGGGTGAGGGGCGGGCACTGTCTCGCTTCTTGTTCTACCGAAATTTCGATAATGTAACAATATAAATTTCAATTGAGTCACTTACTTGTATGACTAGGAATTGAGTGGTGTTGGAGACCGGGTGCATACGACTTGGTTAACGACTGAGCTGTGGCGTGGAGTCTGGACGGTGTAACCGCAAGACCCCGTAATTACGCCGCTGGGTTTGAATCAAGTTTGAATTGCTTATGTAATAGCATCAGACGCCAAGAAAATGACATGCGGTCGGTGGTTGGTAGTTTGGTTACTTTTTACTTTTTACTTTCTTTTCCATGGTTTTAATGACATCGAACACTTGACGACTAGCCCTACCGGGAGCAGGTTTCTCAGTCGACTGTAACCAGTACGACTTGTTTGCTAAATACTTCGGCCACGACCGGCTTCTGAGTGTCTCTCGACTCAACCATACTTCTTTTTACGAGACACAGTTTTGAAAGCCCTTATTATGCCATTGATCCAGTTGCTTTGAGCGACGAAGACCAAGCAGATGAAACGTTCGTACACTGATCGTTGGGTGACATTTAGCGAAACGAACTAAACCATACATTGCAGCATACATACACGAGGATGCAGCAACTAGTGTCAAAAGTAGTCAATCCGTAATAGACCGGGTTGCAGGAAGAAGTAAATACATATATGCAAACACGAAATGGTAAACACCAAAAATGTAAATCCGACAGCAAAGACAAAGAGATAGAAGAAATGTGAGATAGTGCAAAACATAAAGATCACAGCACGAGAAAGCGTGAAGCCAAAATCTATATTTTCATCAAATGGTCATGAGTGGAGAGGGAAAAGATTGACGCAGTATAGCTCACGCCCAACACTGGGGGGCTAAGCGTTCAATTTCAAAGAATCAATGCAAACAACGAATATGGGAGAATAGAAGAAAAGAAGAACAAATCGTCAAACACGTATCACGACCACCATAGCCCTGAAGTTGTGGTGGTCTCATTACCGTCATTTTTCTCCTCCTGGGAGCCAAAGCCTAACTGCCGCGCCATATCCTCACCCCACTCTCCGTCAAGTCCTTCGAGGAATTCGCCATCAGGATCAAATACCCTGACTGGCTGATCATTTCCTTCCCTATCTCTTTCTCTCTCAGCCTCCGCCAGCTCGTTGCTCCATGTCCATTGACTGCCACCAGATTCCGGGCGACCCCAGAATGATGTTGAAGGATATCCGTCTGCAAAGGACATTCCCCAAACGCTCGCACGAGGAGTAGTTTGCTCAGCGTCATTCGGCTCGAGAGCTGACGTTGAAGGTGGCAACTCCTCGATTTCTGGTTCAAGAAGAGAAGAGGTGTCTTCGAAGAGGACAGATGAGACGTCCCTATTGGGGCTCAGATTTCGGGACTCATTTGTATTGGTAGATGTAAACCCAAGTTCTCCTTCCACATCAAAACCAAGAGCATTCCTCCGTTCTGGAGCACGGGACCTACGGAACGTGCCGATGTTGGGTGATAGGGCATCGTCTTCAATGAGCGAAGAAGCTGTCACCCCAACTCCACGAACGACGCTTGCCCATCCTGCTAAAGCTTCCTCAAGTTCCGAGTATTGTTCAGCATTCTCAGTCGGACTACTCCTGGAATGGGACTGAAGAGGTGATGGGACGGGGAGTGGAGGATTCGGCTCGAGATTTATGACGGTAGGCTCAGGAGATGCCGCGAGGCCGCCCCCAAGAACGGTTGAAGGGAGCGATGATGACTCAGGTGCCCTAAAATCGATGATCACTTCTTCATCCGTATCAGATTCCGTATCAGACATCAATCGAATCAGTGGAGGCGGTGGAGGTAACAAAGGGTGGTTCCGAGTTCTTGACGTGCCACCCCATGAAGAAGGTGTATATTCAGCGCTGGGAAATGAGAACTTTTCAGAAGATGTCGAACTGCAGAAGAATGAGTACAAATGAAGGTCTGAATTGTCATGATCAGGTTTTGAAGCATGGCGGGATTCGCTAAGGATTGACCGTCGCGAAAATCTGGAATCCCGCATTATCCTGCATGGCGTCAGTCGAAACCCTAGGGGGTTGCCACTATGCGTCATAAATGAGTAATGGGCAAATATGCCAAGGTATGATCACGTACCAGTAAGCACAACCGATGCCAATCCGCAAACACCCACAGGCCTGCTGCTTGATGACTTTTGATGATACCTTTTCCTTGGCACAGATATCATCAAAATATATTCGGTCAAGCGGCACAACAGCCTCAGTTGCAGAAGTATTAGCAGTCCACATGGGTTGATGGCGTCGATATCGGGGGAAAGCACGCGTGTGCAGGACGGCGCCGCAACCATTTGTGTCGTTGACGGCGGGTGACGTAGGCGCTTGGGAAGATGCGGACTGCGAGGACTGCGGAAGAATAAAAGAAGAGAAAGCAGAAGGGTGTATCGACTCCGCGCCACTCTGCAGGCCGGAGGGAATCTCCAAGGGCCCGCCACATACAAGAGTGTATGATGTGCTCTCCACTGGCAACTTTTCGCCATCTGTCTCCGAGACTATCCTTGTCCTGGACGAATTTGAGTGGTTCCACAAAGGTTGATCAGTTTGTTCGGAGATAGCACGGTGGAAGGGCGACGAGAAGACCATCTCATCGCCAGAATCAGAATCGGAATCCCCTAGCTCAAGGTCATCATCTGATACTTCCAGCATGGGCAAGTGTCTGGGAATATGACGGTATCTGTTCTCGACAATGGTCCACGTGTGCTGAGGAGATTCAGGATGGGTGTCGTCTGAGTGCCGCGGTGAGCGCATACGGCGATACCGGCTGCTGCTCGATGTTCCAGAGGCCTCTATACGCATTGCGCCTCTGCGCCGAAGACGAGAAGTTTCGCCAGTACGTATTAAATCGGATAGAACTATCGAATCGTCGGGAAAGGACTCGCGCTCAGGCGAGAAAAGGAGGTCGTCGACTGAGTCTGGGGAGCGGCTGCGGATGTGGTATGTGATAGGCATTGAATATTAGAAGAATATCTAGTAGTAACAACAAGTTTCGTGATAGCCTTTCTGTCCCAGTCGTGCCGCAGTCGTGGGTGGTGGTCAAGACAAAGACGAACTCAAATTCGGTCAGCCCATGCATAAGGCACGAGTATTACTAAGCAAAAGCAACACTGCCACCCAAGTCTCCGCATCTCCTTCCAAGTTCCCGGCAGACTCAAATTCTCATAGCCGAGCGGACAACACTCTCGGTGCTGCTTTCAGCGTTGCTTTCGCCCATTCACGGAGGTCTTTCCTCAGAATCTTCCCACTGGCACTGTAATCACAGAATGAGACTGCGTTATTGTTACAAAGCCCAGAACACACCTTTTGGGTATCGCGGGGACCGCCACAACGCCTGATGATGGAAAGTTCAGTCAAGAAGTGTCCATCACATCAGAAGTACCGCGCACCTCCCCGTAGGTATTTGTAATAGGCCACCTGACCTCTAATCCAGGCTTCGACGGACTTTTCGAACATGGCCTTTTTCCCGGGCGACTCCAAGATGCTTAAATCCGTGGGTACGACATACGCTCTATTGTCATGAGCGCACTGGAAGAACCCCAGATGATGTCGCTTACCGGGGTAATTCGTTCTTGTCGTATTCATCGATGATGCCAATCACCCCGACATCTGTGATCTGATTATTTTCAAGCAGCACGTCTTCGAGCTCAGCCGGGGCAACTGTTTACCCGCTTTAGCCCTCCTGTTCTTGAATTTGACTCAGGTGACGAACCTTGGTATCCCTTCCGTAGCCATCAATCGTCGATTTCGACTATGATAACAAGACACTCACCTTATACTTGATCATTTCTTTCTTTCGGTCCACCACATAATAATAGCCATCACCATCTCTTCTCATGATGTCGCCAGTCTTGTACCATCGTCCAGATGCAAAATCCGCAGCATTCGCTGCTGGGTTATTGAGATAACCCTGTATGATCTCGTCAGTTATGTTGTGTCAGCTGACATCACACCTTGTCATTCTTACCCTCATAATAGTCGGCCCGCGTACCCACATTTCACCTGCCCGGCCATCTTCCACATCATTTTCGTCGTCATCCACGAGCCGCATTTCAAGGTTCGGCAATAGTTGACCCACGCTTCCGAACTTCCTCTTATGGTCCGGGAAAGGGACCATATGAGTCGGACAAGTGGTTTCTGTCGAGCCACAACCTATTAACAGGAATAAAATGAATCAAAGGTCTCTTTCAAAAAATCATTTCATTGAATTACCTTGGATGAGCTTAACGTCGACTCCTTGGTTAGCCAAGCGTTCAAGTAATCTCTCGGCGACAACGAGGGAGAGCGGTGCAGCCGCCGAGGCAATGGCTTTAAGCGAAGTCATGCGGTAGTGGTCCAACTCTAGGGTAAGATAATCAGCACGCAGGAAAACCAATAACCAACTCTCCTATCCTTACTGGGATATAAGCTCAGAGTCAGAATGATCGGGGGAGCAAGCATGAGGAGAGTCACTTTAAAACGCTCGACATTGCGACAAAAACTTTCAGCATCGAATCCCTGAAACATACAAACGACTGGTTGTCCTCCCATGAACGGTACATTCAGATGCATGATCAATCCTTTAACATTTATTCATAAATCTTGACGTTCAGGCGTCCAGAAGTCGATTGTACTCACCGAAGATGTGGTAGAACGGCATCATACCCAAATGCACATCCCTATCCGACTCCACGGGCTCCCACATTCTTTTAACCATACCCATGACAGTACACACATTTTTATGTGTTGTCTAGAATTCATTTTCTGGTAAGTTCACCGAAAAATATACAAATTTGTTCAATCTCTCTTACCTCCACTCCCTTCGGTCTTCCCTGCATTAAATATCACATGAAAAGGATTCAAAAGCAACGATCCGAAATGACGTACCGTAGTCCCGGAGCTATAGCAGATGTACGCCGTTTCATCCGCCCGATCACCATCAAACTTCTCCTCGGCAGATAATTCACCTTTATGCAATAATCGCCCCAACCACTGCTCGGTAGCGTAATCTCCCTTCGGCAAATTCTCATCCCAGAGTTTATCCATAATCCATATCCGCCTGTCAGCTTCTTTTTCAGATATGTTCACCAGCTTGAACATGGCTTTCACTACTTGGACGAGATCTGGAAAGACGAATACGACGCAAGCTTTGCTGTCTAGCCATTGCCAGGAGAGTTCACGAGGCGTAAGAGCGGAACTTGCAAAAGTCATCCTGAGCCCAGCTGCTAGGCACCTATCATACATGTGAACGATAATTTTTACAAGAATAGGGGACCAAGACGCACCCGAATACAGCTGTAGGCCAAGACATTGTATTCGGGCTGAATATCATGACGGTGTCCCCACGCGCAAGTGGCGAAGATGTTTTGGAGGAGCCGTTCATCGGTGATAGAAGAAGGTTATTCCTGAGTCCATATCCAAGTTTTAACGCTAGTGTCTTCAGTTTTCGTCTTGAAATACTGATTTCAGAGTCCGCGTCAACGAAAGCTACATCGTCCGGGTCGTATAAATGATATCGTGTCTCCATGAGGTACGTGAAGATTGACTCCCGTACAACAGCTGTCGTGGGCAAACTTGAACGATAAATTCTAGGTTGTTGGCCAGTAGTCATAGCGGTGAAAATTCCAGTACAAGTCCAAAAGTACAGTCTAAAGCGTTGAAAGAGAGGGTAAGGAGTAAAAAGTGATGAAAAACACACTATGGTAACCTATTTAAGTGAACAGACAGCATCATACCTTGTGCCGCTGTCGGCGCATTTGAAATTTCATGATGTCTGTCAAACACATATACGGAATTGGCTGGTAACGGTTTAAGTGGTATAAGTTTAGCCAGCTCAGGGTATTTAGCTGGGATCTGTCATGGAATTGTGATTGTCACTGTGAGCGTGAGTATAACATCAAACGTTCGCGCGCTATCAGAGGGCTCAGCGCTCAGCTATGGGAAGTGACGAGGAAGAGATATACAAAACTTTACGGAACAGTGGTGTGACCACACTCCGATCCCTGTGCTGGAGCTGGACATATCCGCATGCGGAGCGTTATCAACGCTTTAAATCCTCTTCAGTCTCCTTTTTGGTAATTACCGAACACAGGATTTGGAGAGTAGATACAGCACGGCTGACGGGCCGGTACGTAGAACTGAATGATTCAACGCTTTTGCTCCTGTCGCAATGCAATTCTTGGCTGACATGATTGCAGTCTCATAGGTACAAGCGAGTGTCAATCAACTTTCTATCCTGGCTGTTTAATCCCATGCCTTGTACATTTTTGACAGGCCAAACAGAGTTCACGGAAAAATCAGATGGCATTTCGCACTTCTATCTATCGCTTCTAGGCCAAGAACTGCTGGTTAGGCTTGCGACCCATCGGCGAATTCTAACTCACATTAGTATTCAGAAAAAGTAGATAACAACACGCGCGAGCTCTACTGCATGCGACCACCCAATAAATTTAGCAGATTTGCATCGGATTATATCCTGCCAAGGGATTGGTCGATTTGGGAAGTCTGAAGGGAAGATTTCTGCGCTTCAGATATAGAAACTTAGTCCCCAAGCTACATATCTTGAAGCATAACGCCCTGAGAGCTTCTCTGATAGACCCGGCAAGCCCGACATGAGACATTGTAATGTGTTCCCTGCTAAAGTATCTCTATTCTATATCGGTTTGTAACTTCAAGGACACCTGATTCATCTAGCCTAATCTTTTCGTGACCTTCTACTTTCATTATTCGGGACTATCTGCGAGCCCCGAGTTTTATTTGAGATCAGTCTCTACTTTTAATGTGATGTGAGCTTGGCTTGAGTCGATTAAGCATTGCAGTGATGATCTTGAGTATGAGCGAAGTTTTAATCATATAGGCCTTAAAGGATTTCGTGACCGACCCCGACCCAGTGAGATATCGAGATCTCTACATAGGATAAGATAAAAACTATTCTTCTTCGCGGAGAAGTTCGTTTCTTCATCCCCCTCCCTTCACTCTTGCCGATGAGGTCGCACGTATGACAAAGAATGTCGTAATGTCAGGATTAGAGTGAACGTCGTTTCTAATGTGCCGACATGTTGGTTGCCGGTTTTAACGGAGAAAATGAAGTCCGACACATCTGATCCATTGTGCCACATGCATGATCATCATTTGATCCTGCGAGTAACTGCTTACGTCCTTCCGGGTAAGTATGGTCTGCCAATATCTGCTACCCACTCCCCAATCGCTCGTACTGCCGCTGAAGGACCAGGGGGGTTTTATGAGAGTGTTATCAAGTTAAATCTTCAATGAAGATCTTAATCTTAATCTCCAGCATGGCCTGGGCGCAGACGCAATATAAATACATGAAACGAAGTAGGATACATGTTGAGATTGCCTCAGTCATTATCGGCCACAAGTTTGTGCGACATACTGTAATCAGCGACTGATCATTAGTTTAATTTTCAGGGTCGTGGCGAATGAAAACTGGGCATTCTCGATATTTACAAAGATCTCCTCTCTAAGTGACTGTGACAGAGCCTGAGGTTCTACCCCTTGAGAGCCCCACAACTTCAGTAATATGAACAGTCTGCCAGCGATTGTCGTACCTTTTGCGAACACAGCCGTTGAGTAGGGTAAGGGTAATCCTTCGGCGCTCACCCTCTGATACAAATTAAGCTAGCAACGAGGCAAGAGATGTCAGATTCACCGATCCCGGACGTGGTTTAACCCTGCAATTATGGACTGATGGTCACCTATATGTATTACCCTCCACATGTCCGGGATCGGCACCTCTTGCAATGATGAGGTACATTCTACTGAGAAAGGCCTTGTCCCGCGGTGTCCGGAGAAATCCGAGTCCCCCCGTCCATTTTGGACCTCCCAATCCACATCCTGTACAATGTATATAATGTCTTCTTTCGTTTCGCCTAGCATGCTGGTGAGTTTCAAATGAAGTAGCTCCCAAGTGAGCATTTTTCTGTTGTTGGCATTGATATAGCAATCCGAGAAGCCTCACAACGGGAGATTGCGTTGGATCAAGATACACACTTCACGATCATTGAATTGAAATCAATCTCATGGGGTTAAGCCTCTTGGCGAAAGACGGGACTGGACGAAGCTGCTAGGAAACGTAACGCCTCGCTTAAAACCGCCCAAGTGTCTCTCGAATCTTCTGCGTTGGCATGCTCAACTGGCAGGCCTTCAAGCTTCAAGTTTCGCAAATCCACGGGTGATACTACTTGCGTCGGACCCATAAATACGAACGTCAAAACTATCAATCACAGATGTAGGTTCGGAGGGAGCGTTGAAGAAAGTCAATAGGTTCAACGGCGTAATTCTGCGCATAAACTAGTGCGGGAATTCATATATGATTTCGTGAGTTTGGGTGTTCTTCGTTCTTGGTTTCGTAAGGTAGAGGATGACTCTGATTTTCACGCCGCTTCAGACAGTGACTGGGCCCTTCCTTAATCAGCCAGAACCGTTGTTGAAATAACTCGTGGCCAGGTCGAGGAGTCCGGTACAGTCATCGTATTCGCCAACCTTGGGGTACCCATCTCAGCCGCGTATTTTTCAATGTCTTCAAGGATTCAGTAAATCATTGGAGTCGGCTTTCATAAGGACTAATGGAGGGTTGCCGTGTGCAGGTATACGGTCAGAGCTGTGTGTGAAATTCTCTCCACTCAAACGTTTTATAATCGTCATCGTACGCTAACTGTTGTGATGTTTCTCATATCTAGCATTGTGGCACTGGGAGGAGTCAATAATCCCAATCCCCGAGATGCCATATATCTCTCCTTAATACATTGATCCCCGGCTTATAACTCCACGGGCCATTTTGGCAGTCCACAACATACACCGCATCATTTATTATCAATAGCTTTCGGAAGATCTGGGGACATATATCACAAAGGCAGATATACTCGAAACTTGTCATTCGGAGTGAGACCGAGAATTGTTCAGCCGAGAAACACTCAAATAGTCCGACGTCTTCCTTGGCAGGCTTGATAAAAAGTTTCATTTGTCGTAAAAGAATGTTTTCCAAGACGTAGATTTTGTAATATCGAGCGGGGTTTCTACGTAACGAGTTCAGACACAAGCTTGCGAACCGGAACCCAGAGTCAAACGTTCATTATTGGGTGACGTTTAAACATAAACCAGAAGCAAACGAGGTGGTTGTCAACGGAACGTCGCGAAAGGGTGGATGCAGGCGGGTACGGCTACGGGTGGGGAAAATGCGACTTACCCACAGCCGTCAGGGTCAGCCACACGCAAGTGATATAACCGACAGGTTCTCAACATGCGCGAGATCTTGAAATATTATGTGTTTGGCGTTGGTCTCATAATTGGCGAGCTTACACGGTTACATAGCCTCTCTTCGAAACCACCGGCATGGTCAACCGTATATTACATAGTCGGACGTCGTGCAAGAGTAGGTGCGTCGCCATCGTGGACCGCTGTTCAAGTCTAGAGCACTTGAATGAAATATCTGTGACGACAGCTGAACGTTCTGTGGCAGGAGGGCCGGGGGCCACGCCGTGATGTTGAGGACTACTACCGGGTCGGCTAATACAATCCGAAATGAAAGCCTCGAGGCCTTGAAGCCTAAGAGGACGAACTTTTACAAGAGACATTCGCCAAAATTGAACGTTGAGAATCAAAAATTATAAGGTATTCTTATCCAGATGGAACCTCGACGGTGCTCAATATTTCGAATAGTCCAAGTCTGACCTGCTCGAAAAAAAGTTGCGGTGTTTGATAGTTTCCCATACGACTGGTCAATGGATGCAACGCCCGTATGGGTATGGCAATGAGGAGTCCAGAAGAAACTTTTGACCTTCATTTGTCAAAGGGAATGGTGTGTGGTTCACACAGCCCTGCCAGCTATCAGTGCGAAGAAGAGGTTTGCTGTGTTGACGCATGTTAGGACCCCACCGCATCAACAAATGCACCGTTAGCTCATTCTAAGTTTACGGTTTTACGGCCATGCTGCCTCCACCATGCTGTTTTGTTGGCGCGGGAATCCTTGATATATTACAAGTGCCTATTCAACGAGAACTTCGCTAACTCTTTCGCCCCATCACTCATCCTGATAGTTCATATGCTTCTCCCTCTCTTCTTCGTGCTCTTTCAACTTGTATCATGGACACAATGCCGACAGAATATCACTCTGGACGATAATGATACCAAGCTCCAGTATACAGGTGGATGGGGTCAATCCGCATCAACTGATCTCGACTACGGTGGATCACATGCTTTGACGTCGAACACGACGGCAGAGGCAGTATTACAGTTCACTGGTGAATTTCCTTTTGCTTTAAGAATGAACGATCACAGACTGACATCCACGTAACTCAGGTGTTGCCGTATATTTTATGTCGCCCTTATGGCCGTACGCGGTGTCGACGGCACTTACACTGGATTCTCGTCCAACGATTACCGTCGATCTTACAGATCATAATACCCCAGATACGGGAGGGGGTATAGAAACTGTTTCATCCAGTGTCGTGTGGAGTGCAGAAAATCTCCAAAATACGAACCACACCCTCCGGATCTCCGTTGGAAGAGGCGAATTGTTCGCCATAGTTGATGGAATCATGTACGTTGACATTGCGCCTGTTCTCATCACGTTTACTTACGTCTTCCTTTTCCTCCCCGCAGATACACTGTTCTAGATCCCGGTGAATCAGAGACTGGTGCTTCTGGTGATCGCCACAATCGAGTTGTCATCATCGTACTGGCCACATTACTGGGCATCCTTGGTCTCCTTCTGCTTATCATCATCATATGGCTATGCCTCCGAAAACAAAACTCATCAGGTTCGAGGACCAGGAGAAGATCATTAACGACTTCAGAAAAGTGGGGGGGTGCTGCACACGACGATGCTTCAGTCGCCGACCCAGCACTTCGCGGCTCGCTTCAGAGTCCGCCCTTGAGCCCTTCGACGGCACCGCACACACTCCCGCCACCGAGTAGGCCTGACAGCAACTATAATCCGCGAGAGACCACCGTATGGTCTACATCATCAGTTGGGGGTCCCGGAGTTCCAAATATGACTGGTGTGGGCGCCAGTGCGAGGAATTCAAATGCCTTTAGCTCTCACCACGGTGATCCGACGCACTCGACGAGCCACTTCGCAATGGGATCTCAAGGAGATTTTGCAGATCCTCACGAGACACGACCTTACTTAAACCCCAACCGCGGAACAAGGCTTCCCAATATCTGATGCGCCCATGTTCCAGAGTCACCACTCTCCCTCCAACATGATAGTTGTGCTTGCCCTGTCATACTATATACGTACTATATCTTAAGAACACCGTCATACTGACTCCGATCGAGCTTGTTCATGATTTCGAGCGGGTGTCGATCAAAAACCATCAGGTTGACAATATCGGTTGAAACTGGAATCTTTATGTATCTCATACAGGTGTCTTTGTCTAGAATTTTAGGCTGTAGGTTAATATAAGCTGTAAAGGAATATTATATCTCGATAACACAAACAGACGATGATGAGCATCCGCCTATTGGTTACTGGGGAACGCGGTATGCAAACACATTGGTTTTGGGCGTAGGTCAGAAGCAGATGATAAGACTATCTCAGGCTACAGCCGCGAGATTCACATCCTTCTACTACTCTAATACAGATGCCCTCTTAGTAGTCGCCTATTCACGATCTATAAGTCACAAGTGCATGAGTCACTGTCACTGCACGGATCATGATGGAGAGTGTTGTTTTGCATCGGCATTTACTAAAAAAACTCTTTCCTTGACAGTGCGTTTGTTGTATTCCTGCCAGTTAGACCCTTTATGTTGACAGCCGGGCTCGGAGTTCATTCCCAGTGTCCCACTGTGGACGACCGAACTCTCAAAGTGGAAGAGAGACTGACCAGTGCACAACTGGTAATCAACTTCGAGTACTAGTGCTAAAATGCAGGTGGTGAAGTACAGTAAATAAAAGAATGAGACCAATACGAAGACGGGCCTGAATCTGCCCGCCGCTTGTACGCCCCCCAATTGCTGACTAATTAGTTACGTGGATATTTTGCTTGTAGTCTCTTTTTTTTTTTTTTTTTTTTTTTTTTTTTTTTTTTTTTTTGGTGGAGCCTTTCTTGAGACCTTTGACAGCTGACGACCAGCCTCTACTATGCCCGCATAGTATGGGTCAGCTTCTCGGGTCGGCTAGAGATCGTTTTGGGTAACGGATGTACGAGATTTCCACCCCTGGGAAAATGCTTTAAGCACTTCCCGTAGGGATATTTGCGTGTGGGACTCCATTTCTAAAGAAAAGTCTACCCACTAAAAACCCAGGTATATTTTCTGGCGGGTTGTTGAAATTATATTCGTTTTCTAGGATACCTTCCCATGTATCTGAGGCTGTTTTCTTATCGAGAGCTTTTTTACTGAAACGTTTCGTGTCTGTTAGTATTATATCCATGCGAATTTTGTGATTCATTTTAAGTTCCAGTTGTTTCAGTGCTCTCCTCATTGCGGGCTCTTGGTGGCTGGGGGTGTCACCATTGATTACTTTTTCGCATCTCAGTTTCCATATTAGGTGTGCGCACTCTGTGATTAGGATATGGTAGAGTCGCGTTTTACCTTCGTCCGGTTTGTTGTTTCGGTTTTTTATAATCACCGAGTTTATGCCCATTATCTCACCTATTTTTGGGGCTTGCCACGTTCCCCCTTTTGCCGTCCAGATTTTCCCTGCGGCTTCCCATATTGCTTTGCGTTCTGGTGTTGAGCATTCAGTCAGAATATGTTCCATTGAGTCTTCTACTTGGCATTCTCGGCAGGTCTCTCTGCTTGAGAGCTCTTCGTCCGTACAGTGGGCCCATTTTTTCCCCAGGTAGTATGTCGCTTTGATTATTTTGTATATGAACTCTCTATGTTTCTTGTTTATTCTTTTAGCTTTCTTCAGTGCTGTCCAGATTTTTCCAGCAGGGGTCGTTTGTTTGTACTTTCTTTTTAGCTCTAACGTTATTTTCGCAATGTTTAGTTTCGATGTTTTCGATTCTTTTGGTTTTTCGTTCTCTCGTATGAGGCTGTGTATTTCGGCTTGCGAGAGGCCTGCTAGTCGCGCACCAATTGGGCTGTACGCCTCGGGGGTTAGAGGGTCTTCGAGTGTTTCTTCGTGATTACTTGAGGCTATTGCCATCTCGGCTAGCTCTTTCGCTTCTGCTATGTATCCTTGCTCGACGCCTTTGTCTACCCATGAGAATACGGTCCGGCCTTTCCTGTTCCTGAGCCTGGTTATGATTTTCTTTATTAGTATCTTGTTCGGGGCGCCTAGCCATCCTTTGTCTTCCCAGGATTTAAATTTTTCTGTCAGGGCTTCGAAGATTTGTTTTGAGGACGTATGGATGTTTATATTTTCGTAGTTATTGGTGTATTCAAGTGTTCTTTTTAGTGTTAGGAGGGTGATCGACGTGGTGTCTGGGGTTTTACTGGACTTGAGGGCCGTGTTTCTTTCCTTTTTACTTAGGTATAGGACGCCGCATGCTCCTATTAGAGTCCCGTTTGTCGTTCTTTTTGTCCGAGCTGCTAGGTATATGGAGGTGTCAAATATGTTGGGCTCCTCGATTTCCATGTCATCGTCCGGTTCGTATATGCTGGCGCATTGGTCTTCGGGGCGGGGGAGGATTCTGAAAGCTTCGGATAGGTTTGCTGGTGGTTCTCTGTCTTTCCAGGTGATCGATTTGTCGTTATCTGTTCTCGGGTTCTGGTTCATGATTTGTTCTTGGTGCAATCGGGGGTCCCAGGCGGTATCGAGCTTATCTAGTAGGTTTCCGCTAGC
This sequence comes from Agaricus bisporus var. bisporus H97, assembly GCF_000300575.1. Classification (NCBI taxonomy): domain Eukaryota; kingdom Fungi; phylum Basidiomycota; class Agaricomycetes; order Agaricales; family Agaricaceae; genus Agaricus; species Agaricus bisporus. Next base: position 775,029 of record NW_006267349.1, read on the forward strand.
TTCAGCGCAGATGTTCGAGTATGTGCAGTTTAGTTCGATCCTGTCAAATTCACAGTCTGGGCAGTCGCAGTCGGTTCTGTTCAGGTGGTTGTCCTTTTGTAGGCGTAGGGAGTGGGAGGTTGCGTCTGCTACGGTGTATATTTCATGGACATTTCTGAGGTGTATCGAGATAGGGTGATTCGTGGTATATCTTGTGCCTTCTCTCGTTTTTGGGTGCAGCCATATTGGCATTTCTTTTCTAAGATTGTTCGTTAGGGCTTTTGGATCTATTTGAAGGTTAAGTTTGCTAGCCGTGGTGACGAACTCCTTTATTAATCGCGGGAGTTTACTGTTTTTGTTGGTTTGTGTGGACCATCTTTGAAGTAACAGGTTTGTTCGGGGGTCTATTTCGGGTGAGTCTCCGAATTTCTTATTTGTTGCGCTGTAATGTTTTATCAAGTCGTCCGCAATGTTTGCCCATGGTGGGCGTTCTTCCTTTGGTTTAAGGTAGGTTTGGAGGTTTGTGGCTTTTATTGCGGTGTTCCTTTTCTTAATGTCAAGAACTTTCCTTCCTCCTCGTTGTGTGTCTTCGCTTAGGTGGTCGAGGCTGATTTTTGTTTTTTTTTCGTTCCAGATAAAGTCTTTTATCATTTTGTCAAGCTTCTTTTCAGTTTGTTCTGGCATACCTTGGGCTTTAGCTAGGTATTGAGTGCATCCGCCTGCTGACATTTGTATTGCGTGTCGTTTACCTTCTAGCCCTAGGTTTCCTTTTTTCCAATTTTTCAAATGGTTTTCTACTTTTGTGAGGACTCGGTTCCAGGGGTTTTCCTCTCGGCCTCCATTTCCGATCCAGGCGCCGAGGATTCGTACAAGTTCGCCATCTCCTGCAATATGGATAGATTGTTCAATAGGGGGGCCGTTTCCTTCATTTATTTTCCTGGTTTCGTAGAAGAGGTTGCGGTAGATTGGGGAGCCTATAGGTATAATTTCCGTTTTGGTGATGTTGAATTTCGCTCTGGATGCGTGGCACCATTTTAGTAGGATCGAGTTTAGTGCTTGGTAGTCGTCTTTTTTGGATAGGAAGACTGTGGTGTCGTCTGCAAAAAGTAGGACTTTTAGGTTCTGTTGTAGGTTTGGTATCTTCATTCCTTTTAGGTTTGAGTTGCGTATCATGCAGGCGAGAGGTTCTATTGCGGTGTTAAAGAGAAGGCAGGACAGGGGATCGCCTTGTCTTACTCCTCTAGTTACAAGAAATGGTGCACTTAGGACACCGTTTATCATTACTCGGGTTTGTGCGCCGGTATAGAGTGTTTGTACCGTCTTAATATAGTTTTCCGGGAAGTTCAGCCTTTCCATTGTGCGCCACAGATAGTCATGTGCTATCTTGTCGTAGGCTTTCTCCTGGTCCAGGGCTACTATTGCCCCTTCGTTATCTTGGTTAATTTCTGCATAGTCTGTCATCATTTTGAGGGTGTGTATGTGGTCGATGATGCTGCGATTTCTCATGAAGCCTGCCTGGTTTTTGTGGATGATATTCGGGGCAACGAGTGCAAGTTTTGCTTGTAGTGCCTTTGTGAAGATTTTGTAGTCTGTGTTAAGGACCGTTATCGGTCGGTAGTTTGCTATATCGGTAGTTTCGCCTTTTTTGAAGATCGGGCACATCCATCCTTCGTGTAGTTTGGAGGTGTTTCTGAGGCCGTTTTCTTCAACGTGGTTGAAGACTATCTTTAGTGCTTGAATGATATCGAAACCTTCTTTATTTTCTTTTGTAAGCTTTATGAATCGGGCAAGGAGGAGTTTCCAGAGTTCGTAGGGTATTCCGTCTAGTCCGGGTGCTTTTCCGGTTGCCGATGCTGCTAGGGCTATTTGAATCTCTGCTGTAGTTATTTTCTTTTCGAGGTTTTCTTTTTCCTCTTCACTTAGTTTGCTATTTAGCGAGTTTAAGGCTTCCTCAATTGCTAGTTCTCTGAGGTGGTTCGCTTCTGGGTTGTCTTCTATGTCGTTTGTTTGGAGGGATTCATGGTGTGATCTCGCTATCTCGGCCATTCCGTCTGACCTTTTTTCAAATCTGTCTTCGCCTGATAGATCGGTTTGTTCTGTTGGTGGTTTCTTTAGTTTGGTGATAAGGTCTCGCGATTTTTTTGCTTTGTAAAGGTTTGTCCAGTACTTGCAAATCGTTTCTCCTTCCGCATAATGCCTTGCGGCTGATACGTTCCTCTTCATATTTGCGGTTGCTTCTTTGATTTCGTTTCGTTCTTTTTCTAGTAGAGTAACGGAGATCTTTCTTTCATCTTCTGTTATTGCTTGGTCATTGTTAATGACTGTTATTCGTGCTCCGAGTTCTGTTAGCTTTTTTTCTTGTTTTGAAAGGGGTTTTTTAGCGTATGTTGTTGCTAAATTCATGATGTCTTCCTTAAAGGATTCCCAGTCCATCTGTGGGTCTTCGAATCTGTACACTTCTTTCAGGTTTTGTACGAGTTCTATTCCTTTCTTTTCTACTTCTTGAATGAAGTTCTTATTTCCGAGGACAAAGAGGGGGATTGTCCAACGGCCTTTCCCAATGAAGGGGGTATTTGGCTTGGTAATTCGACATGATACGAGTTTATGGTCTGAGGGGATAGCAGTATTTTGTATTTCCCAGTCTTGGGCTACTTTGAGTTTGTCACTAGTGAGGTAGATTCTATCTAGGCGTGACTGGTGGCTATTTCCTTTGTGTAGGAGGGTGTAGGCCTTGAGATTTGGGTTGGTGTGGCGCCACCCATCAGTAAGTTCAAAATCATGGAGGAGCATTTGTAGGCTGTCTATTGCGTGTGTGTTGTCTCTGTTTCCATTGCACCGGTCAATCCTGTCTTCTGTGACGTTGAAGTCACCGAGCAGCAGGTCAGGGAAGGGGAGATCAGGCGTTTCAGTAGTCCAGCGGTTGTCCAGGTGTTTCCAAAAATTACTATTTTCTTGTCTATTGTTTGGTCCGTAGACGTTTAGTATTGTTATAGTTTCTTCGTTGTGCCATTTAGATTCTAGGAGTATAGCTCTACCTGGGATGATTTCTGTAATTCTTATATTTTTTCCCACTGCTGCTATACGGTTGTTGATGACGAAGGCAACTCCTTTTGCATTTGGGTTTGTTGGATCGGGTGATGTGAAGATTGTAATATTATAAAACAGGTCGTTTAGTTTTTCGCATGACTCCTTGTCGAGGTGTGCTTCTTGGACAGCTAGAATTGCTATGTCGTTGTCCCTTACTAGTTGGTTAATCCTATTCCATTTGTTATTTGGGTCGTATATGGAGTTTGCGCCTCTGCCCTGGATGTTTAACGAGGCAATTTTTATGTTCGCTCTCGTATTTTTTTGTGGTTTAGCTAGCCGGAGATGATTTTGGGGCGTTTGTGGTCTCTTTCTTTTGTTTTGGTTTGTTCTGTGCTCCGGTTCCGCTATTCCGCCAGCGGGTATCCCCTCAGCGTCATCAGAGTTTAGTCCGGCGGCCTGGGTTTCAACTCTTCCGCTTTGGGGGCCAATCCATTCGTTTACCGTGTCCAAGTTGTTTGTGTCTCTGTATATTTGTGATTGTGAAGTAGCCTGATTTTACCTTTCCTGGGTAGGCTAACCTTTCGGATAGGTGAAGCTAGATTAGAGAGGGCTTCAAGTCCTCTTCGTCTCTGTCAGTTTAGTTTAATGGGAGCTGGTACTGACTCGGGTTTGACATTTATCCCCCTCCGCGATGGCTTTCCCTTACCACAGGTTACCAATTGGGCCTGTCGTAGGTATATTTGGGCGCAGCGGAGGTTTGCCAGCCTCCCGGGGGGTATGTAGTGTAGGGTCTTAGGGCATGTATGCGTGTGGTTTCGAGGGCAAAGGAGTCAAATTATAATGTAGGGACAGTATGGATTAGCTACGCCTAGTGTAGGCACGACGTGAGTATGTGGATGGGCGGGGGATGCAAAGGAGAATGGAGGGGGGGGATGAGAATGTAGAGAAAAAAACGGAGAAGAGGCGGATTGTGAGGGTCGCAAAGATCGTACATGGTTAATCCTAGTTGGTCTTGTTGTAGCTACCTCGGTATCCACCTCTCTTTGGTTTCCTTCCTCTCCCTGAGTCATTCTGCCTTTCCGGTTCTGCTTTGGACCAGGGAAACTTGTCGTCCGTCGGGGCTAGCCATCCCGGGATGGCGGGAAATGGGCATCTGGCATCAGGATGGTCGCTCGATTTGCAGTTGTAACAGGTTACAGTTTCGGAACCTTTCGCGACCTTTCCAATGCCATAGCCAAGGGTCTGGAACTCGGCTCCGTCGTAGATCTCTATGAATTTGATGTAGGAGTCGAAAAGGGTGAAGGGTGGCATGCTCTTGGCCGTAATCGACCAGTGTGTGACGTTTTGGTGGCTGTTTGTTTTGCTTTTGGGGACTCGGACGGCGTTGGCTTCGATGCTATCTATGAAGAAAGAAATAGCAATGCCGGGGTTCTTGATTATTTCGGATAGGTTTTCTAGCGTCGATTTGAGTGTTGGCACTCGGTCTCTCATTACTCTTTGTACCGTTTCTTTGACTATGAGAGCCCCTTCGTCTGCTTTCCCAGTTGGCTGGTCTATTCCTTTAATGAGCATGACGAAAGAGGGGATTTGTTGGGTAGCTGGGAGGATGAAGAGTGTAGCAGTGTTTGAGGCTATGACTTTGGTTTTGACCGCCATTCTGTATTCGTTCTCTGAGAGTTTAGGTACGATGAAGTACCACGGTGTGTTGTCGTAGACTCTTATAGCGTTGGGGGCCGGGTTGGTGGCGAGGAGTTCGATCGGGTCGTCTCTTTCGAAGAAGTCTGTGAGCACTTGAGAGATGGCATCTCGTTCCTCTTGGGCATCGTCTTTTTTGATGAATTTCATCTTCCATGGTCTGACCCAAATCGTGTGGGGACCTAGTGCTTCGACTTGGCCGGCTAGAAGCGGGGAGACGTTCTTCGCGTAGGGCCTAGTGAGTTGTGGGGTTGGGAAGCCTCCAGGCGGGGGGGCGGTGTAGGTGAGTCCTTTCGATGTGGTGATGTGGTTACCGACGATTTTGCGTCCGCTTGCTTCGTCAGTTTGTTCCGCATCGCCCATTGGTATGTCTGGTTGGTCTAGGGGGATGCCTGTAGATTGGGGATTGGGGTTGTGTATGGACGCGCTGACTCCTGCGGGCGGGTCAAGTTTGGCCAGCTTGGTGGAGCGGTCGGGGGATCCGTTTTCTTCCAAGGGAAGGGAGCGTTTTGGGGTGTGTCCCTCCTGCTCGAAGTTCACGGTGTTTATAGCTCTCAGTGGGGTAGAGGGCATGGAGGGGGGGTGGGGGGGAAGGATCGTAGTTTGGGGTGGTGAGGTGATGGGTGACATTTGGAGGTTTTGGGCGGGGGTGTTGAAAATGTCCTTCTCCTGCGTTTGTCTCGCGGGCGAGGCGTATCTGCTCATTCCGTCCATGGGTGGAGGTTTGGTGTTGAGTTGTTATAAATGGTCTTGTAGGCATTACCGCATGTTTTGGGTGTGGTTGCTGCGTGTTGCGGTCTTTCGGTGATTTGTGTGTCATATGTACATGAGGAGGCTTCGTGTATTGGTATTTACACGACGTTGCTTGGCCCTGGTCTCCGTAGAGGTTGGGGTATGCTCCGTGGAGCAGGCGGCAGGGCGTGCCCTTGTATATGCTGCCTTGGACAGTGCATTGTCCGTAGAAAACCACTCACGTGGTGGTAAGGGTCCAAGAGCCTTTTTTTTTGCTTGTAGTCTCAACTTCCACTTCTACGTAAGTCACTGCTATCTGCATTCTGTGGTTCAATCATTCACGCACCAACGAGTGGCAGATTGACGCTGGCACAGCCTGATGATCATGATTCCTCGGGCCAGAGACTGGACGCATACCGTATAGAACACTCAGAATCGCTTGGAAAAAGTCATAACGGTGACCGTCATAACACACTGCTGAATGACTGTTGAAATTCTCGAACGCGAAATCGACCTCGCTGGGCTGCATTGGTCCAAGACCCAAGTCACTGGCACGGGCCCATGTAGGCGCCTACGTAAATAGAAATCTGCATCATAATATTCAGGGTTGATCGTAAAGTGTCGACATGGACAAGCCCTTGAAAGACATTTCGGCGCCCAGTGCATGCCAACACAGAGCAAGCCACGTAGCATGGTCTCCTCCCGCACAGCGCTGTTGATACTTCTTGCTCGCTGTTTCGTTCCTTCTCTCGCCCAAGTCAACATCACAGTTGACGATGGTGACCTGGCAGCTATTGCCTACACTGGAACATGGATCTCGTCTTCATCGCCACTTGACGCGGGTGGGTCTCATAGACTAGGAGAGGACGATGGCGTGCTCGCTAGATTCACGTTCACTGGTAAGATTCAATTTCTTCTGCGTCCACTGATCCCACTCAATGAGCGTTCTAGGCACTGCTATCTACTTTATGTCGCCTCTTTGGCCTTATGAAGTGTTTACACAGTTGCAGTTGGATTCGCAACCACCCGTTCAGCTCAACTTATCGGATCCTAACCTTGCAGTTCCCTCGCAGACTGGCGAAGAAACTGTACAAAGTGAAATCGTGTGGGGGAAGGCAGATCTTCCAAACGTCTCTCACACTCTCCAAATTTCGAAGGCTCCAGGTCGACCATATGCCATAGTTGACACTTTAATGTGAGCAGGACCCTCGAAATCATTCAAACCAGCTTCACTGATGACCCGTCTATAGTTATACCATACCTGATTCAACCTTGCCATCATCATCCGAACCCCCATCATCATCCAGTACAACGCCGGCCGACTCGTCTGCTACATCTCCACCGGTCAAAGAGTCTTCTCAAAGCTCGCTTCCCGTTCTGACTATTGCATTAACGACTGGTATTGGCTCCCTTGGGCTTTGTTTGGTCGCCGTCGCGTTCTGGATCTGCTGTAGAAGAAGACAGCGACGTAAAGCAGAAAACTGGAATAGTAATGAGAGTCACCCTCCCCTTGCAACGATCCCACCAGAGGGTTCATTATCACCTGAAACAGCACATGGTTTCAAGAATACTTCATGGTCTGGTTCTAATTTCCAAATGGCCACTTCGTTGGCTCCTTTACCTTCCAATCCGCAGCATCTCACCTACCAGCCGCTCGAAATTGAACGGGATTTCAATCCTTACGTCCACCCCGAGCGTGCGGAAAGGATACACCAACAACCTTCCGACCTATATCAGAGAGGTACCCTTTCATACGCCCCAACATCATTGTCGACAATTACGGAAAAATCGACAACTGGTACTGGAGCGGCAGGTTCTTCTCCAGTTTCTTTGCCTTCGACAGACCTCAGCTACTATACACCTGGATCACAGAGTATCGGGGCTGGCGCTGCGCGACTGTCTTACGCCAGCGATACTTCCCCCGGCGTTGTGAGCGGTGTGCCTGGGCATCAGCATCAAACTCAGCCTCATCTCTATACGAATGGAAGTATTGAGCAGCTCCGGTCTCCAGGGTCTTTTGGCTCTCTCAGTCACGAGGTGGCGAAGCCAAGTAAATTACGAAATGGGAAGAATGTGATGGTTGCTGTTAACAGGGTAGAAGATGCGGGAGAGGGTTCGAGACCTCCCGCTTACACGCCTCGTTAATCACTGAGATATCTTATCCTGTATGTTGGCCTTTGCGTTTTTCTATGGACAAAGTAAATAGCTATATTATGTAGGATGAGGATTTTGGCAGAGATGTGACCTCTCGATTAAGGATGTTAATCAAAATTAAAAAACAACGGACCCTTCAAATCGTGCGCGTGATGGCTTATGAAACAGTGAACCCCGTTGTTTCAGGTATAACGCCAATGCGTCTGACGGGCTCTGATAATGATAACACAGCGCGGCATCTAGTGATCGTGTGTATATGATTCTAGTACGGAGTTTCTTCAAAGTGAACCCGGAGCGCGAGAACTCTAATGGTCTGAATATTTCCAAAGTAACACCAGAACACCACTAGGGGCCATGGTAGTCGGAAACCAAGTACTACTGATAACGATTATTCCAATCCACGAAGCGGGAAGCCCAACTTGAAAGCAGCACGGGGAATTTATGTTGTTACAATAACCTCCGAACATTCTGACATGGTCGGATTGATGTGAGTCGTATGTAACTCGTATAAAGCAAGGAGGTAATTCTACTCAAAGCATTCCTCCCAGTCACCTTGTCCATTCTCTCTGGCATACCTCTGGCTCTCCACGAAATCCTCCAAGGTACATAATCCATCTTTCGATCCTTTGCAAATGCCCAAATCCTGGACTGCATCATCTACCAATATTCGCACGTACACAGCACTCCCCGAGCCATCACGCTGCCCACGTTCCAGGCTTGCGTTTCCAAACCGACCCGCAGCCCTTGCATTACCGCACTCCATCCGCTCAACTACCATCCTTCCTGAAAACGGCACAAATTTGCTTATGTACCAATCCCTGTTTTCTCGGTACCTCGTAGGGTCAAGGATCGGTCTGGTATCGGATTGGGCCTTGATATGATTGCCTGTCATTCCCATAGCACTTATAACTGCCACCATCAAATTATCATGAGAAAAGTCGATGTAAATTCCTCGTCCGAGAGGAAATGTTTCTGGCTTCGAGTCAAGTGTACTGTTAGTCTGCGTGTGATCTTGGACGGGTTGATCGGTTAGTCGAGCAAGTAGCTCGTTTATGTATCCAACCCCTTGAACAGACCCCAAAGGCGACCCATACCTGGTATCCAGGTTACGGCATTTGTATGAATGAACGAGCTATTCCTACGCACCCAGTGTAGTAAAACTTCTCCAAATCCATCGAGTACTCATACCCTTTAAAGTCTTCTTCACTGAAAAGCTGGCAAAATTGGCTGTATTCCTCTTTCGCGACAGTGTCGAGAGCACAGAGCGCAATGAGAGACTCAGCATCTTCTGCTGTCAGGTTCTCAGGCAGTCCTAGCAAAAGAGATGAAGAATCGGGATGTCATGGACATGAAATGATTACCGACCATAGGCAGCGGCATTCAGTTGATCAGCTATTGGCTTGGCGTATATACTCTGCCATTTCTGAACTTCCTTCTCAGACTGGCCGGCATTTGGACAACTTTTATCGTCGAGAGTGTTATTCCAACCATCCTGTGACACTTTCGGTATGAGACTCCAAAAAGCTCTTTATGGCCTTACTATTTCTGGTATAATGAGTGCGAGCACTGGTTTCAACGTATTGTGACTAGCCGAGCTGAAACCTTTATGAATGTCACTGAAAACTCTCATGAACGTTTAATGTAACGACTTGCCATCGATCCATTTGAAAGCGCTTTTGATCACACGATCGCTCCCAGATGCCCTTACGAAGGGAAGATTCTCTCCAGAGGAAAGGGAGTCATAACGTACAAACGCTTTACGTCCCGATTCATACGTCCTTTCAGATGAAAATGGTCAGTCGAACAAATTTCAACTGCCGGCAGGAGACAAGTTCAGATCCAGATGGCCTATGGGAGACACACTGGGCACTGGGCAATCGCCGCAAATTCGGGCTTGTCCGTGGCCAAAAATAGTGTGTACTCACTGAAATTCACCAAACGGAAGCAAATCATCGGTTCCCAAGTCATATCTGTAGTCCGAGACAAATTGAAGCCTAGGATCGATATAATGTTCCGCTGCTTGTAATTTAAGCAGAGCTTTTGCCATGCGTACTGAAAGACTAAACGTAGGATAGCGCGCGCCATGTCGTTGGATCTGTGATCAAGTAAGAACAAGCTTCGGATAACAAATACTACTTACAATGTTAACTTGAGTTGGTCTACAATCATCGGGCGGCGGTGAATACTCCTCTACTGAGTAGTAGGGAGAATACGCTCCCCAAAGTCTTTGAGTCTTGAAGGGCGCAAAGGGGGCGCCTGCGTCATAAGTATCCGAATCTTTGCGCTCCCCAAAAAGTAATTCTCTTCTCCTATATACTCGATAACAAGCAATGGCAGAAGTGGATAAGAAGAGCGAAAGCGAGATTGATATTAAAAGCCAATTGAAGAATCGCTTCGGTGACTGATTCGATCGTCGTGAAAGAAGACAATGTTCGATCGTGGTGGACCTGGCTTTACATGGGCCTTGTCCTGTACGGAGGCTGCGCTTTAATTCCGCATTTCCCTTCTCAGTATCTAGAATACTGTAACTTCCGGGAACCGTTCCAATTTGCGGCACCGAAGTGGGCCCCATCATCCTCTGCAATGATCAAGCCTTGATAAAATCGAGCAACTTTGTCAAGCGGTGGATACAAAAAAAAAATATCCACTCACCCAACGCCACAATCGACGCGCTATAAGCTAGTGCTCGGACGAACTGGAAGTGTCCCCAAGGAATCTGCTCGCGCTACGCTGGGTCAGTGCTGAGTATATATGGGAGGCTTACTTATGGAGACATACGCACGTTCTTAGTAGAGGGAACATTTGTCTTTAAAGCGCTGGCTCAGGTGTTTTGGCCTGCTTAATTTTGGAGGTCTTTCTTTACGTAAGTAGGTTCTGACCAACGTGGGTGGGTTGCTGGGGGCTACTAGCTACAATACTGCTTGGCAGTAAGCTATAACAGTCATCAGTAGAAGTTCTGGTTTGTTTCATCCAGTAAGTAATTCACACTCCATTACCTAAATTCGGATTCCGCTCCGATGCGTCCAATCAAAATTGATGTAATCGATCATGCTCGTACTCCGAACGTACTCCGACTCGGAGTCCGCACATGGCGAGCGTGAACCGCTCAAATTCGGTCCTTGTTCATTTCACTCTGGCTGTGTCATGTACGGTTTCCAATCTCTATACCGTAAGATGAAGCTGAAGTACGAATGAACGGCTTCTGATGATTCAGAAATAGCTACTGAAAGTCTGAATCCCGATGTCTGATAATTCCTTGGGTTTATCGGTCGACGGTGTTGCTGTTCCTGGGCTCAAAACCGACCACGACGTTTTCTTGTCGAGTTTGAATCCAGAAACCGACATTTTAAATTCCAGAAGACTCGGAGATTGGTGGTATTTTTTCTGAACCTCGGGGTGCCGCAAACGGATGGTTTAAGATGTCGAACTGTCTACTTTGGTTATTCAAGGTTGCGACTTGAAAGTATGGATGCGGAAGGCAGCTCCTATCGCCGTACGATAGGGGAAGACCAGCAAGCACCGTGAGCAGCCAGCGAGCCTCGGCGAGGGACGAGCTCGGTATGATTTCTCGGGTGCGTCCGTATTTCAGTTTGTCCTTATTTGTCCGTATCAAATGTACGTCCTCTACATAAGTATTCCGGCGTAGACCACCTTCTCTAGAGTCTATACTACTACCTATATATACGACCGGTTGGATCGCGCGTCGTATTATCCCTCAATCTACCCTCTTCAAGTGTCGCACCACGCGCACCTCAACCATCTACACCATGGCAAAGAATTCAGGAGAGTCACGAGTCCACGTTCTTCCGACTTGAGTACTTTCGTGTCTGGGACACCATTGACACATCCGCAGCGTGTATTCCCACCGGCCCTTTTACAAGGAAGAAGCTTTCAAGTGGCGAAGATTCGTACAAATATACGATTGCGACTCTGCCAATCGGAGTCATACCGATCGATGCAGAGAAAAACGGGGGTTGTATCAACTTGTATGTCAGGTAGAGTTCTTTCAATAGACGAAGCACGCTAATTTCATTCTTGCAGTAGAGAAGCCTGGGGCCCGGGAGCAAACCCATGGAACACAAGCTTCTTTTATCTATTTCGAACAAGTTAGAATGAAGTTTGCCTGAATGGGAAATAGGCGCCGAAGATTAACACGAACGCATTTGAGTCTGTCGCAATTTCCCCCGGTCATGCCGAGGTTAACATACTTGAGATTTTGCGCGCTTATTCTGCCGATTCAACTAGTATCGGACCCCGGGATTCGTAGCAGCGGACTAAGTATGCAAGAAGGCGATATGCAGCTTAAGGCCGCACAAACGTACCATCTCAAACTCAAGGAACTGTACGAATATATGAAGATTCAGACCAGCGATTAGAAACACTGCCAGCATTACGGAACCCTCTGAAGTGGGAATTCCGATTATTGGCTAGCTTCTGCTTCTATCGGATATTAATGCTCACCACAGAAGTTGGAGTGTGAACTCGAAGGGGAGTTGTTCGCTGGAAATGATGCTCCTATTATCCACGTTGAACGTCCCATGAGCACGGTCTATCTTTCGTCCTACGAGAAGGGAAACTGCACACGATTAGAGTTTGTATATAAAAACTCCAGTCGATCGTGACTGAGACGGCGGAAGCAAGCACTCCACGCATCTTGCTCATTCTCCTCATCCTAACTTTCTACTTCACGAATACTTGATCAACATGTCAGATGCCAGCAAAGATTTAGAAAAGGACGGTAAACGTCAAGCTGGTCCAACTCTTGAGTATGGTGACACTCGAGTAAGAAAGCACAGGACGGTGAACCAGATTCCAATGTAAAGGCTTCTTCCAACGTCCCATATTTATGAGCCAAGGCTTACTCCTGACTGTAGGGGGATTTTCTCTTTTGCGGCGACGACATTCCTGTTGTCTATGTTCATCGTCCACACCCGAAATGTCCAGGCCAACAACGCAGTCATCGGCATGGCAATTTTCGCCGGTGGGCTCACTCAATTTCTAGCCGGGCAATGGTCAATCGCCTTGAAAGAAACTTACGCATCGACTGGTGCGAATTGTCTCTCCACCTTAAAGGAAACGAACAAATTGTGATGTGTTTCTAGTTCTTTCGTCCTATGGTGCATTCTGGATGTCATATGCTACTATCTTCATACCGGGTTCCGGTGTCTTAGACGCTTTTGGGGGTCCAACGGAGGAGTTCAACCAAGCGTTTGGTTTGTATTTGATTGTATGGCTCATGATCACACTGATGTTCATGTGAGTCCCCCTAAAGTGCATTTACGGCAGACCGATTACTTACACGCTGATGTGCAATAGCCCGCCCATGCTGAGGAAGAATCTGTCGTTTGTGATTTTACTGTCAACTCTTTCAGTCGCTCTGCTACTCTTGGCTATTGGAACGTGGAACGGGAAGCCATCGTGAGTGCACATATTCCTGATGAAATAGAGCCTATGAATTGATCGGGGTTTTTAGTGTAAATAAAGCCGGTGGCGCCTTCGGCATCATGACTGGTCTAATCGCCTTCTATGTTGGTGTCGCTATGCTGATGGCTGCGGAGCCCACAGCCTTGTTCCATCTCCCACTGGGCGTTTGGTCGGAGGATTGATCAGGCGACAACCTGGTTTCGGCGAAATGATTTCTGTTCCTCATGTTGATTCGACTGCTAGCCGGGATTATGGCATATAATACCCATTGTAACATCTGTCGTTGCGTAGGGAGTACTGGTTTCCTGATGGAATGACAATCATTAGGAAGGGAAGCAGTGAAATCGCTCAAGGCCTCGCCAGCTCATGATCAGGAGTCACTATTCCATCTCCTCATCCAATCGGTTGGTAATCTAATTTAAAACCAGATCCTTGTCCTTATCCTGGCCTTTCACAAATCTATATATATACAGACGCATTGTGACAAACTATACTTGTGATGTACGGTAGACCCTGCATTGTTGATCCACCGACTCCAGGTTTCGACCCCATTGGACCATCAGCCGAACCCGATATCCATACCAGCCAGCAAACTGCCACACCCCGAGCTGCAATACATCGTTGAAGAAAAATATTAAACCACCAGTATATTGGTGAAGCTATGTAAGGTGAAAGACCGTTGGGGTCAGATAGGATAACTTTACAACCTGAAATCTATATGAAGCAAACATTAATGGGCTTGACGTTGTTTCGATAAACGAGATAATGAGCCAATCAATTTATACTAGAACTTTTGCTATGGTCGGATCAAAAAGATGTCCCCGTCTGCCTTAAGCTTCCTGTTTGCCTAGCTTTACACAGTGCTTGGTAGTTCTTCAAATTTTTCCAGTTTGATATCGAAAATTCTTTGAAAACCTCGGCTCGAGCTGAGGCAACACCATAACGCATTTGGAAGACTATACACGATGCTACTTTTGACAGAATTAAAATCAGTTAGACTTCGAGAACCTTTTTGCAGAGACAACTTCTTCCCAATCTTGCTCGCTTTTACAAATAGAGAAGAGACCTCGGTACGATAAGAAGTTCAAATGCGGATGGTAAAACTCGAGGAAGGTCACTGAGTACTAAGCAGGCCGAAGCTTATCGGAACGTAGTAGGGATTGGCTGGGATTGGTGGCATGTTCCGGCGGGAATCCGAGCACGTGTTGGAGGATCCCTACAACAGAGGCCCATGAGACGGCAGGTAAGACTGATACAACGGCAGCGAATACGACGGCGATATCAATCACTCTTCTTGAGAAATGAAATACTCAGAGCTGCGCTGCTCCTTGGAAAATACATTGATCACCCTCACAATCCATTTAGAATGCAAATGGAATAGAGTGTCTTCTTAATCTGCGATAACCCATACCCTGGGCCGTCGCAGAAAGGTACGCGTTATCATCACAGGTGCGACTGTATCGTTGATAGGTAGAATCGTATGACCAACCAACACCCCATAGTATCTGAGGGTCAGAACCTGACCTAATGCGGTCTTTACTGAATTTAGCCCAAAGTAAATTTCGTCATGTTGCATGATTCAGAATTTTGCCACAGGGGTGCTCGGAAGTTCAACCTCGGTGGCACTTGCCTGTGACTTGTATCAAATCAAACGTGGTTGTATTTTAACTGGATTTCTACCCAAACATTCTCACCACGGATGAACCACGCCACACTAGTACGTATATAGAACTTGTAAGACTGGGGAGGGGTAAACCCCAGGTGCTCCCATTGTGATGTGGCTTACATCCCAGTTATGGCCACAGTCCTCAAAACACTAGAGTATATGAAAGTAGTGGTTAGATAGTACGTTCTTATTTTCGGGCTATCAAGTTGACTTTCGAGATGGATTGACGGTTTTCCTGTATCTAACGTAGTGACTGAATCAACGGAAACGTCGAACACCGACATCATTAAGCGAGGGTCTTGTTACGCGTTATCATTGTTTTCCATGGATCAAATGGAACAAAAGCAATGACAAGCGAACACTTACAAAAATGGCGATTGAGCGGTACTGCAATACAGTTAAGAGGCATGGCAATACCGCATCCGCTCTTCCACTGCTTGCCCCCGCACTCTCGCTTGCCACGAACAAACTCTTTGAGCCATGGCAAGCAATAGAAATGACATCGAAAAGTCTCAAATTCGTCAGACGCAGTTAGAGCCTACACACAGAAGGCGCGGCTTGGGCAATCCCGTACCGATGTGAGTAGTATGCACATCCATAGAATCAATACTTACTTGGGATGATAGGGGAATAATGGGATTCGGAGGGACGACGTTCTTACTCTCCATGTTTATTGTCCATACCCGAAGCGTCCAAACCGATAACTTAATTCTTGGCATGGCAGTCTTTTTTGGGGGTCTCGTTCAATTTATGGCTGGGCAATGGTCAGTCGCTTATGGAGATTCTTACGCTGCAGCATGTAAGGCCAAGAAAGTCACATAAAAGCCCGATAGTGAATTAACGTGCATCATTTCATTTCTAGCCCTTTCCGCGTATGGTGCATTCTGGATGTCCTATGCTACTCTCTTTATACCCGATTCCGGTGTCATAGCTGCTTTTGGGGGCCAAACGGAAGAGTTCCATCAAGCATTCGGAATATACCTAATGCTATGGTTCGTGATCACCGTCATGTACATGTAAGTTTTTTTTCCGCGTTGACGCATGAGCCGATCGACATAGAAATTAATACCGCGTCTAGTTTGCCCATGTTAAAGAAGAATATTGCATTCGTGATAATGTTAACGTTCCTGGCGTTGACCTATTTACTCCTCGCTATTGGTTCTTGGAATCAGAAACAACCGTGAGTAGTTCCATCGGCGAACCAAAACAAGAGTAATAAGACAGCTTTTTTTCTTCAGTGTGAACAGTGCTGGTGGTGCTTTCGGTATCATGACAGGCTTAATCGCCTTTTATATCGTTGTTGGGATGTTGATGGATGACGAGCCTACAGCTTTATTCCGTCTCCCAATGGGAGTCTTGTCAGACAAATAAGGGATCACTATAATAACATAATTTTCTGTAATAGCATGATTGTACTTGCAATTTGAATGTACTTACGATTTGACGAACAAAATGTTATTTGCTGCAACTTACAAAAGGTGTGGTTGGCACAAGAAAAAAACGAAATTGTCTGCGAAGCTAATCCAATTAATAATTGCACAGATTTATAAGGAAAAAGAAACCAAGCACTACTTAAGAGAACAATAGATAGATAAAAAAAGTACAGAGAAAGAGAGAGTGATGAAGAGCTGAGAGAAGTAGAAAAGATAAGAAACCGAAGGCAAGGAGCGACAACAAGATGCATATGCAAGAAGAGCAAGATATATACGAAAAAGCAAAAGAGTGACACTATTAGGGATATGTCAGTTCAAATAAAAAAGGACAGGAGAATCAAGAAAGGAAAGCGCGAGATAAAAATTATGACAGCACAAAGTCTCCCTCAAAACGCAACAAATCCACCAGCCTGAACAGGGGATTTTCCAATACTTTGAATGATCGCTCTCCTCTTCTCATCCCAAGCTTTCAGCCCCTTCAAAAGCTGAACAATCTTCTCTCTCTTCCCACACTTCACATCATTAATACTCACACTCCCCATCTTCACGTCATTATCCAACAAAAAGTCAAACAGCCTGAACAACCCATCCAATTTATCATCTGTCTCATGCACAGGAAATGCCGAGTCAGGAACCGGTGGCGAAGCGGGTTTACCCTTGATAGCTTCCGCCAATCTTAACAAGGTTAATCCTGTACAGAGCGGTGCGTATGGTGTGTCTACGATTTGGAGTTGTGGTGGGAGATAGGCGTTGGCCCATTCAATTAATGGTTCTTCGGTAGCGGATAAGATGGATGTTGAAAGCTGTCGGCGCATTTCTCTCGATGGTCTCGGAGGTGGCGCAGAAGCAGAATTTAGAGAATTTAGGGAATTCAATTTGGTCGTTACGGTCGAACCACTCGTCGCCGAAGTTGGACTCGACATATCAAATTGATGCAAAGAAGCTAAAGATGATATCAATTTCGCTGAGAACAACGAAAACATAGCAGGAGAAATATGAAACTTACACTCCATAATACTTGAATGATTAGGACTCAGTCCCATCAAAATCTCCGCGTCTCGCGACGACAATTGATCAGGATTATCCCGTCTCAAAGCTTTCTGGGTCGCGGCTCTAGCAGAAGGTGAAGGTGGTCTCGGAGCAGGGTTCATAGCTTGGGCAACCGTCAGTGGTATAGTTGGTATATTGCACGACGAAACCACAGGTTCTTCACTTCGTTAGTACCACAGAAACCGAAAGAAAAAGAAAAACTGACTTGTATAATCCCGATCAATTGTAGCCTTCATGATCGCCTTCGTCCAATCCCTAACCACAGATTTCTCATCCGAACTGAAACAATGAGTTTTATCGTGATCGTGATCAATCCTGAATCCATATCTCCCAGGGTCGAGATTTTCATCCACCGACACTTTATATCCGACCACATGGATGTATCCCTTGATTTTCTTTTCCTACAGACATGTATTGATTGAATAAGAGTTGGAAAAGGGGGAACAAGAGAAAGGCAAGAGACTTACGTGTTTGCTATTACTCTTCATCCAATACAAATGCGATCCCTTCAACACCAGATACCTAGTCCTCCACGAATTATACCTCTCCCCTCTCTTTCTCATCCATCCAGCATGATCTGGTTCACCAATTTGTTCCAAAATGCTTCGCCCATCCTCAACAAGCCCCGATTTGTCCTGATCCCGTAATTGAGGAGTACGAGTAGCACCTCCGGCGGCAGGGGCAGTACCATTGACGGAGGGAGTAGCACCGCCGATAGCAGGGGTGTTATCACCGACAGCGGGAGCAGCATCGCCGACAACGGGGGTAGTATCACTAGCACCGTCAAGCGGTGGGCTCAAAATGGAACCTTGAATGACGGGGCTCGTCACATTGTCATGATTATGAACGACCGCCGAACCCGAAGAATTAGTCCGTTTTCGTAAAACCGACTGATCTCTCGAATGATTCTTCGATCCAACTTGAGGTGAGAAGTCGATGAAACTCCCTCCTCCTCCATTCGGAGTAACACTAGACCTCTTATACGATCCCAATCTCCCAAGACTAAATTTCGACAAATGCGCTGGTTTCTCCTCAAAGTCCGCACTGCAAAGTTAAATGAATGAATAAATTTGGATAAAGTAGCACTTGACATTACCTTGGAGGTGGTTTCCTTGACCTAGTCGTAAACGTCCCTCCGAAAATACTCAACCTGTCACCACTTTTCGTCGACGGAGTTGCTCCACTATCATGCCCATCAGTACCCTTCTTGCTCTTCGGTCTCTTCCCAACCAAAGACGAAACACTCTCCTTATCCTTCTCCTTCTCCTTGACCCCAACCTCCGATTTATCTTTATCAACAAAATTCTGGCCAACAGGCGACTCCTTCGAAAACCTTTTCAAAGACGAATGCGGCGATGAAGATCCAGTTCCGAATAGTCTTCTTCTTGTCTTAGTTTTGGATATGGCTGAAATTTCTCCATCGGACATGTGGCCACGCTCTTCTTCTTGTAACATTTGCATATTACGTGAGGCCAGAGGTGCGCCGTTTTCATCAGTTGCGCTTGCCGATACCTTGAGCGCTGAGTCCGATGGGGAGAGTGACAATGAGGCCGGCCGAGGTTTCTATCAAAATAACGTCAGTTTCAATGATCTTTGAAGAGGAGAAAACTTACCAAAAGTCCAGGAGGACCGCCCCCTCCATTTGCGACAATCCCCAACCCAACTTCCGCGGGAGGAGGACCACCACCATAAGCATGCTGCAACCCTTGTTGTTGTTGTTGAAACAACGGTAAATTTCCAAACGGGCTTCCCAACGAACTCTGCAAACTATTCGAATATTCGTGTTGTGGTTGTTGCAGTTGCAGCTGATGTTGCTGTTGCTGTACAACAGGGGCACCAGAAGGAGCGCCAGCCGGCGGAGGAGCGAATCCAGAAATAGAGGATTGGCTTTGACTTTGAGTTCTCGAATGAGGGTGAATCTGGGATTGGGGAGAGACAGGCGTATATAGCCCTATGCCCCCATCATTCTGTTGCTGCGGTGGTGGCTGTGACTGAAATTGGGATGAGCGAGCAGAGTGTAATGGCGAATGTTGCAGTTGTTGTCCTCGTTGAGGAGAAAGTTGTGACTGTTGTTGATTATGTTGCGATTGAGAGTCAGAATAATTTAATGAAGGTGGCCTCCTCAAATCAGTTATCGCGTTCGATATCCTCATCCGCTTCCCAAAGGCCAATATACCGATTTCGGATTTAAGCAAATTGATATCCAAATCGAGAAGAACGTCTCCCGTGATTTCTTGTTCTGAATTGTCAAGCGATGATTAGTGAAATATATATAAAAGAGTAATGGAGAAACGTGCCGATAAATTTATCACAGACGTCTTTATCGAATCCTTTAGACTTCAACCAATCGACAACGTCGTCAAGATTCCATTCCGTGGGATGTTTCTTCCATTTCTCCCCCTTCCCGTTCCTCGTCCTATCTTCACCAAATGAAATCGGTGACAATGTCCCATTATCTGCAGTACCACCGGCACCACCAGCACCCAAGGATATAGTAGATGTGACTATACCATTCCCAATACTAGCCGGTGAAGAAATTCTAGTATGTTGTTGTTGAGTACCCGTGTTGACAATATCGACAGGAATAGGAGGTAATGGGGATGAAGGTTCGGGCGACGCTGGAGGTAACGTGGAGTGTATGGAATGTCCTGAATTGGCAGAGTGAGCAGATAAAACGCTCGCTCGTTTAAGGATAGGGACTGTGAGCGGAGTGTTTGATACGTTTATTGAGGGGGACATTGATCTTTGAACAGGCGGGTGAATAGAATTCGAGGAAAAGGATACGTCAGTAGTTGACTGAGGAGGAGCAGACGACGATGATGCTGAGGAACCACGTAGAGAGTTTCGTGGCCCAGTAGAGGTTTCGCGCATGGTGAACGGGTGTTGATCAGGATTTGATGAAGCGGAGACGGGTACAGAGATAACCGTACTGTCGTTTTGGTACGTATTGGTGGCAGGTGGGAGTGAAACGGCCGCAGAAGTGGTGTCGTGTCGCTGTAGCTGAGGGGTTTGAGCTCGAGTAGATGATTCGAAAGGAGAAGATGGAGTCCTGATATGAGAAGGAAATGCGGAACGAGTGGCAGTAGATGGTTGGGCGTCGTCTTTCTCTGCGAGATCCAGAGAAACACCTCCGTCTAGTGATATAGGAAGGATCTTTGCACCCTCCGGAGAAGCAACAGCAGGCAAGCCCTGTTGGCGTTCCTTCCTATTCCTGCTACCATGTCGCATGAACGGTGGATCCTGATCCGTTTCAACGCCTTCATCCTCCTCCGGTATACCCGCAATCCGACTGGAAGTCGTAGTAGTGTGGTCTTCCCTCTGTTCCTCGGGTTCGTCATCACTCTCGTCGCTCACCTCAACTTCGATCGGGGGCATGACCATTCTTCGATCACTAGCACTCATCATAGCTTCCAATTTTTCAGCTTCCTCAACCGCTTTTCTAGCTTTCGCGGCTAGTTTTTCTCTAGCATTTTTATGCCAACCTTCAACTCCGTCTTCTCCTTCTCCTGCAGCGGTGGCGGTATCAGCATGGCCATTGGGTCCATCAAGGTCGCTCAAGTCGAAATCGGTATCGGTATCCCGATCATCTCTTGTGCTGGCGAAACTGAAACTCCGACTGCCATCAAAATCATTGTCCGCGTGCTGTCTTTGGCCTAATTGCTCGATAGCCTCTTGAACATCGGTCAGAGTGGCTTTCATGACTTCATCGGGACCTCCTCGTTGTAGCTGGTGTGATTGAGAAGATTTTACAGGAGAAGTTGGTTCGTAGTCGTGATCCCCGTTTAGAAGTTGAAATGGTGGAGTTTTTGGTATCGGGGCGAGGATGTGGTTGGTAGAATCGACTGAAGAGTAATCTGCTGGACGTGGGCTGCCAGACTCTGACTCCTCTACGAGAGTATTGAGGATAGATTTGTTGTGATTGAAATCTTGAGAACCGTCATCCTCGTCGGCAGGTGGAGCTGGCGAGACGGAGGTCGTATAGCTGACAGGAAACAAGCCGACTTTACCGTCTAGATTACGGCCCTAGAATGCCAGCTCAGCATAAAGAAGGGCAAGAGAGAAGGAAGATACTGAACCTGCCACCAGCCGTCTCCGTAAGCATCGTCCTTTTCGACGACCTCGACCCGTTCGCCGGCCTTGAAGGTGACTTCGTCGTCGTTTTCTGGGAGAAAGTCGTGGAGGGCGTAGACGTATTCAGGCATCTCGCCTGCAGACTGTGGTGGTCGGTGGGAAGGCTCGCAAGGAAATCACGTGCCAATCGTCAAACGTGTTTCCTACTCTGTGTAAACATAAAAACCCACACAATTGCCGTAGCTGCGGGTCCCCTATTCTTATATATATACTTAATATATAGTACTTGACATCGGGCCAGACTCATGATAAATATACTCAACAACTCCACACCCATTCATCATTGCTTCCCCAACCATAATTCATCACATGCACATCATGCCACACCTCGGCTACTCAGTGAAGTAAACATGTGCTCCAACTTCAACTCTGGCCCGCTTTTCTCTCCGAGTTGAATAAGTTGAGTGGAAGTGTAGTATCTCTCCATCACAAGATCCATGACCAACTTCAACTGAGGCTATATTTAACGATACTTAGTATCAAGTCAAACAGCTTTCCTACTAAACACTAAGTAGTACCAACATCACAGGATTCCGAGATAGGGATATATACGCAGAGTAATTGTTGTTACGACCATCGCCCCTGCCGTTATTTTGTTCCTGTCAACAACCAGGGGTGATCCTTACCCCACTGGTCGCAAAACCGTCGGCCACCGACATGCCAAGCCAACTTAAGTCAGAGAAAATAAAATATATTCGGGCACATCTATTCTCATAATCGTGGTAAATAGTAAATAAGCACGATCACTCGATCAAGATATAGGAACTTGATGGTAAGGCCAGTGAGAACACGCTGAACGCCCTGATGATGAGTCAAACGCCAGTGCAAATTAACACATATCATAACCAGTGGCACTGGAGGAGGAAAACGTCGAATCGCATCATCAGATATATTTGCAAGAGCGGAAAATTTACCACCTTGAGAATATGAAGCAGGTATTGATGATAATGCTAGAATGACTTTTCTCATTGGGTAAATTATCCCATATGAATCCTTTCTATTCTGAGCTGAACGGGTGGCCGTACTGGTAAGCCACCGGTCGTTGGTGCGCAAAGGCCTCGTCTGGGGGAAATGATTGGAGCAGATATTAGTGAGAGTCGCAAGTAAAGTAGCCATGCCGAAGAGACTTGAATGTTTCGAATACCTGTATTATATCTCCTTGACGTATTCCAATCCGAAGAAAACATTAAAAAGGGCCCAAGTCGGTGCATCAGTTGGGGTCATCGCGGTTGACCCAAGAGTATGTCAATCAAATTCCCGCCTCTAAGCTTCACAAGTGGACATCCACATCCTCAGGTTGTAAACATGGCGTTTACACTTATGCAGTCCAGCTACATGTTTCGCTGCCTTGGCCGCTTTGTCCCGTGGCACGGAACAAAGTTCAGTGTGTGATCGATTCTTACGTCCACCACCGCGGTCCGTGGATATCCACATGAATGTCCACTGCGATCCACATTGTATTTCTGCCATGTCTGACCGCAATAGCTATAACACGGCGCATTTGGGTTTATAGACTATATAGTGAGGGCTAATCGTATTTGGATAGAATGGAATGCCAGTGGTGAGTATTACAGCAGTAACTTGAGATTGTTCCTACTCGGAGCGGGACAACTCAGAAGAACTAGTCGAACATCGGCATTTATGAGGGCCAGAGGAATCTCCTGATAGACGTTTGCATAATTCATAGAATTTCGAAGACGTGAATCAAGGAACCAATTCATTTCAGGATCAAGCGATCGTGTAAGGGAGTGGTATCACTAGTAATACTTGATGCTACGTTCATCCATTAAAAAGCTATCTTCTCTCCCAGGCTGCTCCGCTTCTCATACGCTTCACCTTCCCTTTCAGGGACCTCGTTCTCAGCCTCACCCGTAACTCTGTCTACCTCCTCCATCGTAATATTTGGTACAGGACCATGAAACCATTTATGTGCCGATGTAATCCACGACAATGCTGAAAGCACGAACACCGCCAAAACAATCACAACAGCATAATCTGGAGCAAGTCAAGTCAAAAACCGAAAACATTTATGAATAATGACTTCACTCACTCATGTCTGCCGCACTTTTGATATTAGGATCCAAAGGAAACAATAACACCACCCCCACAAAAACTGCCCACATAATTGCAATACTACCAATGAACCTGGACCATCTACCTAAGCGGAAATAGCCAGGTTGGAAAGACTTATACCCATATGTTATACGAAGGAATATTGGTATAGCATATGACGAATATAGGCTAACAACTGTCGCTCTTCATTCACGATAACCAAGTTAATATAAGTTGAACGATTACAAAATAAAAAACACTCACCCAGCGAGGGACGATAACGCCGCTTCACTCCAAACAAGAACTCCAATAACGGCTGAAAGGAACATAACCAACCAAACAGCATAAACGGGCGTTTTAGTTTTTGGGTGGATTTGTTTCCACCACCTAGATCCAGGAAGCCCATTGTCTCTAGCCAACGCAAATGTGACGCGAGAAGCATCTACCCCTTGTGTTACACCATTTACCCACTTGATATACCATTCGTCAATGCATTTAATTAAAGTGATATCAATCTGTTAGCTCACCTGAACGGCAATGCATAAACTCCAAACAGCTAACGCACCCTTCTTCCCAAAGGTATCCAGATAAACTTGTCCCATGGGCATACTCAGATCCGTATCAACGAGCCTTTTGATATCGAATGAAGCGAATGAAGCTCCAATCAATAAAAAGAAGCCAAGGATTTCCGTTCCTAACACGCCAGTAATCATAGCCAGGGGAGCTGCTTTTTCTGCGAACGATATTTCCTCTGATATATGGGCTGCCGCGTCGTCTAAAATGGGGTTCAGGAAAGGTAAAGAGCGAAGTCAAATAAACCTACATCCTGTGAGAACCCACATGGCAGACGTGAAAGACATGATGAATGCCCATCCATCTATGGAATAGAATATTAGCTACCAGAGAGACATCTGGAGTGAGTTGTACACACTATTATTCCAACCGGAATGATTCTCTAACAACGTAAAAGCATCTTTGCCAGAAACTCTCTTCGATCCAGACATAACGATCAAAGCAATCGCCGTGGAAATTGTCGTCGCAACTAGAAGGTTCATATAAGTGTCGCATCGAATAATACACACCGATAGAATAAGAGATACTAACCATTCACGAAACCAGTGATTAAGGAGAGCCTAGCTAAAACCCTGGAATTCGCCGAGCACATGATCGCATGAGACACTAGGATACAAAGTAATATCCCATATGTTTCCGCAGGTCCAAGTAGAATTTTGCCATTTGAGCCTATAGCTATACCAGTCGTTATCATTTGCGCACTGAAGAATGAAAGTAAGCCAGAAGTAGCGCGGGGGAAATGGGAGCTAAAGCTTACTTGACGAATTCAATAGAACATACTAGCATTATCTGACCAGTCACATTCGCCCATCCAGTTATCCAACTTATGAGAGGTGCGTATTTCGGTGGTGAGAGCTTCGCGGAAAAGTAGTACAGACCGGCGCTCGTCCTATCATTCTTGTAAGTAAAAAAAATAGTGGTATGGTTTGAAGAGCGTACGGCATGGCGGAAGCCAGTTCAGCCAGAGATAATACGACACAGATGACGAATAAGCAAGGGATGATCCAACCGAAGGTCATTCCTACGTGACCCGCTAAAATGCTTTCGTTATTATGATAACAAACCACAAAAAATATAGCTTACCAGTTATGAGTGAAAAAAAGAAAGTCGAAGAGACCGACGCACATACTCCCATGATACTAAACGCAAACCCTATAGTGTGCACTGGCTAAACAAAAAGTAGTAAGAATAATTCTTACATGGTATGAAAATACGCACGGAGAATGCTCTTTTAAATTCACTTTTATACCCCAGCTTTGCAAGCAATGCATTATCTTTCTTATGAACCCTCCTCAGCCGCAGGATACTATGCTCATCCTCTCGTCGTTTCTCCTCAGCAATTTCCGACATTTCTGGGGGCAGGGGATACGTCAGTAGCTTCAGCAGCGAAGCTAGATCCTAAGAGTAAAATAGCTTGCCTCGAGTTTGCGAAACGGTGGGAATTCAATACCGTAGACACTCCGCACCCCATGAGAACTATATACCCACCTCGTGATGGGAGAAGAAGTGGAAATGCATTGGGACATGTGGAGAGCCAGAGCTTCGGATAAGATATCTTGAATACCCGGTAGGGGAGCACTACTAGTTTGAATAAGGCTCAAAGCTTGAAGTTTGACGATTGAATCCAAGATAATAGATGCCGCATTCAAGCTTTCTTAAATGAAAGAACATTCTATGGACGTGTCGTCCGTTGTGTCGAATTAATAAGGGCACAGAGGGGCCTTCAAGCTGTCCATTCCTTCGATTGCTTTTGAGCGAGAAGACTACTTTCAACCTTTTCAAGGTAGTGAGAAACGAAAATCCGCTCGGGAGATCGAAGGAAACAAAAGACAGTGATCGGTCCCGTTGGCCCTGTGGCAGTGATATATGCTTATATAAGCTTGTCAGTCGACACATGGACGGAAAACCTTCAAAAAGTGAGTTCACACCTGTCGCAGGCAACTAGTGATGTAAATTCTCGCAGGAAGTCACTGTAGTGTGAGAAGCTATTGAGTTTAGGCTTCCAGAAAACTCAAGACCAGGTAAATTAATTCAAAGAACCTGAACTAAACCGCCCTGGCGGCCCTGGCTCCTGTCCCATGGCCGCTGATATGATTAAAAGCCAACAAGTGAGTATTACTCGGATGATTATATACACAGGAACATTCGATCAAAACTACACGAAAAGCAGGGTATGCATCCATGACAATATAACTATCGCAATCAAGTCTGTGTCAGAAAACACTTTTCAAAATCTCCGTCCCCATCATTCCTAGCATACGACTGACTCTCAACAAACTTCGACAACTTGCACAACCCATTTTCATCCGCACCACAAAAACTCATCGGCTGTAAAGCATCATTGATCATAATTCGCACGTACTCCGTCGGTTTATACCCTCCCACTGGTGGATCCCACGCACAAGATAACCGCTCAACAACCATCTCTGCCGAAAATGATACAACGTCAGAAGTATCCCATTCAGTCTCAGGATTAACTCGAGTTTCATCCAAGACTTCATGTTTTTCGTTCAACAATCCCAAAGCAGAGTAGATCGCTACCATTTGATTGTCATGGGAAAAGTCCGCGAAGATCGAGCGGTCAAGCGGGAACGTGGCGGGATCGGAGTCTAAAGTCCTATTCGTCTGGGTATTATCTCGCACGGGCGTGTTTGTGAGCCGGGCTATCAGCTCATTGACATAACCAACACCTTCTACCCGACCCCCGACAGGTTGTCCATACCTAAACGCATGTAGTATAGTCTAAGATTGGTCGTCCAACCAGGGATATCAAAGAGGTCACTAACCCTGTACCATAGTACTTGTCGAGATTCATTCCCCATTCAAAATTGGTAAAGTCTTCCGGTTCGAAAATATTGCAAAACTGGCTCGGTTCTTGTTTCGCAACACTATCAAATGGGCATAAGGAGATTAAATCTACTACGTCAGCCGCGGTGAGATTTGAGTTCATGTCAATGGCTAGTGAGTTGAAGCGCTTGGCAATCGGGGTGGCATAGATATTGACCCAGGCATTCGATTTTTCGTCGCCATCACCAGCAAGAGGACACCCGGAGTGAGCAAGGGTGTTATTTGCGGACTATGAAACACGTGGACCGTCAGTCACAAACACAGTTTGGGAGTAACGGTAACTTGCGTCCTTTGACATTATCACAGAGAGTACGGGATTGAATCGGTGTTGGCTAGCGAAAGAGAAACCTCATATGTAGATTAGTACGTATCAAAAAAGGGAAGGACGGCTGAAGCTTACCAGAAGTCCAGTTATGGGCACTATCGATGACACGCGAGCTACTCGTCGAACGAACGAAGGGAGGGAGGGTAGCATCTCCGCTAAGCAAGTGACTATATCGGGTAAATGCCAACTGTCCTGCAGTGTACGACCTAAGAGGGTCACATCAACCTCCTCCCAGGGTATATTTATTTCTCCCATTGATGACTCACTGGAGCGCACCCAAAGCAACCAAATCATCGAAGCCAAGGTCGTAAGTATAATCCTTGAGAAATTGCAAGTCTTCTCGAATGTAGGACTTGGCGGACTTTAGCTTGTCTACAGCGGACTTTATGCGTTCACCAGAATGGAGAGTGGGGAAGCGGGCACCGTGGCGTTTCAACTAGAACACAATATTGAATGGACGCTATGAAGTGTCAAGAAGCAGAACCTACGATGTTAACCTCTAGAGCTGTCAGATGATCCTAACACAAGATGAGATGCCATTCACCTGCGTTATGCTGCAACCTTTTGGCGGGACTCGATACCGGCGAACCGGATAGAAGGGCGAGAATTGAGCCCACCCATGAAGGGTTTGAACAGGGGCGAACGTGACCCCATCCATGATTTCCACAGGTAGTTGCGGCAGAGGCGAGGTATTCTTGCCGACCGGAAAGACACCAGAAGACATAACCAAAAGAACAAGGACAATAGTTGCTGGAAGAAAGACCAATGCGAAGAGCCAAGCGCGAAGCTGCTGAAGTAGTCCCAATTTGCCTGGCGTGGCCATGATGTGCAGCTCTCCTCCCGGTTACGGTGAGGCGTTTTCCTAGGATATGCTTTTGAAGGTATATGAATGAGTGTATGAAAGGCGGTTATAAGTTCTGGCAACATTGGAGCGACCTACGGCAGGCCCCAAAAACGCAGCCCCTAAATTAAATTATATAATCTTTGATCCGTGCCTGCCTTATCGGGGTATCCTTCAGCCACGTTGTGTGCTACTCCGTTGCTCAAGCGCTCGTACACATGAGTGACACGACTTTGGTGATACATCGATAGGAGCACTATATGACCGACGGTTCGGCGCATAAGCATCCGCTTCGAAGGGATCGGAAGCCTTAGCATCCAAATTTGATACTAAGTAGTCCCTCAAAGTACCCATCGTCTTTGCAATAACCAAACTCTTATATCCAGTCGCTTGATGGACAAAGATGGTACACCACTTCCCCCGGACTCTATACGCCTCTAGAGCTCTTTGAAATCCTTGGTCCGTCACCTCGCAATTGCTTTTTGTTCGATGAGACATTCACCAAACACTAGAAGGTCTTAAAACTACCCGGCCTTATTGCGATACAGCCGTAGTTCTATCTAATACGGGTATCCTTGGGCGTATTCTCAAGACAGGAAATTGCTTCCCTCTCTCGGAACAAGGGGAACAATTCCACCGTGACTTTGTCTTTGCACGACCTGCCTATGAAAACCCCCTATGTGATCAGCCTCACTTCGTGACGTCGTTCCGACAGAGTTTTTTGAACGTCGCCTCTCTGACTACATTGTCACACGGGAGCCGCAAAAACAATTCCGTCTTCTCTGCGCCTTGGCACCCCTCCCTCAAGCTCTCGATCTTGTATACAAGCCATACTTAGTGTCTCACATAAGTGAGACCACGGCGCCCTTACTATGCCACTTGGTCATCTCGATTATCTCCGAGCTTCGAACTTGGACCCGGTTTACTCCAGAGTTACCTGTCGAACAAGGTCAAGCTATGAGAGAATACCGTGATAGCACCATTCACCTGCCTCAATCTGGTGGTGCTTCACTCAACACATTCGTTATCAACGAGTACAAGACTCGGGTCACCATGCTTCATTTCGCCGTAGAACCTACCCACAAACTTGAATCGTCAGGTATCTACAGGGTTATGGATGAGCTTAACGGTAAGCTTGCTGGTCAGAAGTGTGTCCGGTGGCCTTTCTTGTTTGTTGTACCTGGCGATCGAGGGAAGTTGATAACCAATGCGAATATGAACTTTAAGCTTAGTGAGGAGTACCCCAAGATACATACTAGTAGGTTCGATTAGCACGGACGATGAGATGGATCAAGAAAAGTGGTATCTTCTGCGCGGCGAGTTTCAATATTTGGCACAACCACTAGCAATCCTACTAGCGTCTATAATACTGTAATACTGTAGTGTTTGAATATAACAACTATTTTTCTCGAGACATGGACGGTGCTGATATACATGTCTAATCACAAATTCCTCTTTTTCAATGATATCTTCGCGTCTTTGTTCGGAGCAGAGAAGATACCCGTAAACCACAGATCCTTTGGCCTTCCACTGACTTCATCGGTCAACTTGATATCATAATTCAATAAAATCCGAGAAACGACTGCTTTGATGTGAACAATCGCGAAGAAACGTCCAGGACTATTATTCAAAAAAAGAGTCTTAAAAATCATTCTTAATGGGAAACATAAAATATGCGGTAACGTACCATGCATGACGTCCAATTCCAAACGTCATATATTTTTCATTGAGAGCAGTCATCTGCCACTTCAAAGGCTCCATATCAGCAAACCGGAAACCCTCAAATTTCAGAGGATTATTATAGACACGCTATAGAAAGTTGCATTGGCACATTTGTTTCTATGAATCGAAAGAAGTTTTTTTTTTACCGCATCTTGATTGATGGCTCGTTCAGCTACAGCAATTTGTGTTCCTTTAGGTATAAATGTACCATCCGAGAACCTATAATCGGACATAGTCAATCGACCTTCTCCAGCTAATTAACCCAAGTGCCAATAAGCAACATAATCCTTATCGGAGGTTGAAGAGAAAAAAAGACGAACCTGCAGAACATCCATGTACTCTTTGCGTTTCTTTAATAAAACTGTCCAATTTTCGCATTTTATCAAAAGCCGATTTAGTCCAACCTTCTGCTTCGACGATAGTTGAAATCTCTTCTCTGAGTGGTTTGATATACGAAGTATAGCTTGCAAGACTGAAGAGAACATGACTCAACAGCTTGATTAAGAGATATATTGAGAAATGTTTGACGGTGAAATGTGAAATAGAGTACTGGGAGACTTACTTCGGAGGTTGTGGATATCGAAGCGAAATGAATGAATATCATGCGACTTGCAAGGTCATGAAGAGTACGATGGTTTTCTGGAGCAGCATTCCAAAGCCACGTAACCATGTCGTTCTAGTATTGGAATTAACCAAATGAGATATATACTTCATATGAGAAAAAAAAAAGATTGAAACACACATTACTCGCAGGATCCATACCACCATTTTCCAAACTCTCTGGTATAAGAGGTCTTAAATAGTTCTCCATTTCCCTCATCTTACGATTCCCAAACAACATGCGCGCCATGATGCTAATGATTTATTAATTTGATTAAGAAAGACGAGTTTCAAAGAAAATCCCAAACGAAGAACATACGGTTTCAGCCATTTTGGAAAAAATCGGATGATGATAGCGCCTTTACCGATATGTTCAGTATAACTGACCATGATATCCGTATACTTCCGATTTGAACCTACATATCACGAGTAGTCAGAACTTGAACAAAATTTTATGATATTTCAGAAAAAAAGCTCAACTGAGATCGGGTCCAACGAGAAACCGAGCGCTCACTCTTGAAACGAGATAAACAACCGATGAAAAACAAGTCAAGTCAACCCAATCTACTCAGTATGAGTCAAAAACCATGGAATCTAAGAACGATGTGACCGACCCACCTTGATCAGCTTCATTCACAAAAAACCCACTCAAGACTTGATCAATCTCATCCAAAACATCAAGCATCCGAGTACTAATATTCCTCGACATCCTCCCTCTCACAACATCGATATGAAACAAATCAGCTTGAAGATTAGGACTAACAGTATACTCAAACTGTGCACCCTTGTTATGAACCCAAATATATATGATAGTAGTTTTTTGAGAACGAACGAGTAACCGACTCACGAGATTTAAAGAATCCATAAACGAAAGTTTATCATCCGTAGCTTTCCTCATATCCTCCAAACATTCCTCTCCATTCACAATCACAGCCCAATCAAAATATCTCGGAATCTTGAAAATTCGATGCTTTCAAAAAAAGTCAATACCCAACCAACATCATCAGCAAAAAAAGTAAGTAAGTTACCTTTTGATACCCTTCTAAAATCATCTCATGACCCCAGAAAAAAGTTTCAAAAGACCCCAAAAACCTCGATGAAAACATTCCTCTAGCAGGAATCGTAGGAATATGATCCAACTGAAAATAATCAAACAAAAAATTCCTCAATCCTTTCTCTCGTAATAAGAAAAGAGAGAAAAAAACATACACTGGAATGTTTCCTTTTGCATAAAATATACAAAGCTAAAAGAAACGCAACGAGTGTAGTAAGTAGAGCAAGAAATGACATGACCAAATGGAATCAGTGGTTTTTCTGGATCGTCTAACCACTTCCCAAGAAAACTTTATATATATATACTCAGGTTCCGGAACATGATAATCATCCACTCACACCGCGCAGCACATGGGAAATTATGTCAAAGATACCGCAGCGCGCGCAGTAAACGTGCGGGACGAAGACAGTGCGCAGGCTGATCATGCGTCCACAAAATCAAACGGAGTCACAAATATCCACATCGGTGTGAGTACTTGAGTTCCCGGACGGTCCGCGTGTGTGTCTGTTTTGATTTTAGCCATCAATATACTCTTTGACATTTTTATCCGTTATCCGGCCACAACTCGAACCAAAAACTCTCTTCTACACACTACTTAAAAATTACGATTATCTACTACCAAAAAACTCAAAAAGCAAAAAAAATATATATCTTGATACACGAAAAAAAAAAAAGAAAAAAAAAAAAACATAAAAGCGTGAATAGTATATATGGCATGCATGTACCAAGAAAAAACAAGAGGCTCTCAAGCCTCAAAAAAAAAAAAAAAAAACGAAAAAAAAGCATGGAAGTCTACAAAGAATAACTCCACAAATCCATCTCCAATATTTTTTTATAGACCAAAGTCTACCTCTGATCACGCGGTATACTATCATACGTCGGTGGAATCTCTGCCCCCGTTTCTTCTTCATGATCATCAAGTTGCGGCACACGTCCTCCATCCTGATGTACAATCACACTCGGCGACGTCGCACGATCAAGATTAACTTGAGATTTTTCTCCTCTTTGTTGTTGTTGAGGCGTCCCTACACGAGGAGTTGTAGAAGCCGAAGGACCCATATTGTTGTGAGGGTATTGAGGGTATTGAGGATACGCTTGTTCCTCATCATTGGTAACCACCATTCTTCCACTAGGACCAGCCGCTTCATAAGCTTCTCTTTCCTTATTACTCATCCTCCCCGCAGCGTTTCCAAAGGTGTTATAATATCCTGTCCCACCACTCCCTGAATTGCCATGCCCCGAATGAGACCCTGAGGAACCCATTTCCGAAGGAGGTATATTAACAGAAGACCCGGGTGAAGGCCCACCTCTACCCAAGAATGCTGCCGCAGCAACGGCATTCATGTTACCAGGCGATGGATAAAGATGACCTGACGAAGTAGTGGTATATCCACCATCCGAAGCCGGAGACGTTGGGTTATAATGCTGGGAATAGGACGCTCCAGGTGGTAGTTGTGGCGGCGGGGAAGCTGATGTCGACGACGAAGGGACATAACCTGCCCCAAATGGAATTTGGGCCATGTTTTGTTGTTGGTGTTCGGGATAAGGATAAGGCGTTATACCCGCTGCGGCAGGGGTGTCTTCGTCATCCAGATTGAGGCGATTTCCGCGAGAAGAAACGACACGTGCCGGATCGAAATTGCCGTCGAATTCATCGAATTTGGCTTGACGCCTTTTACGTAGGATTATCCAGACTAGAAGTGCCAGAATCGCTAGTCCTCCTACCACGCCTACAAAGTGTGTGGTTGAGATCTAGGATCTGAAAATAAGATGATGTCACGTTACCTCCGACGACGCCTCCTACGATGGCGCCAGTATGATTTGAACCGCCTCCTCCTTGGTTGTTATCGGTGCCATTGGGTGGTGCAGTGATAACGGCAGGGGCGGAGAAGATAGTCGTGACTTGGACGGTGGTCGTAAATGCCTGGCCATTGGTCGTTGAGCTGTGAAGGAAATAAGAAAAATTTAACAAGGTATGGAAAAGAAAAAGACTTGCACGACGACAGAGTCGGTGACACTTGTGGTTGGGGTATAGGTTGCTGAATCAGTAAGTGACAAAGTAGACTGAGAAGATGTGCTTGTAGACGAGTCCGAGGGTGTGGAAGGGGGTGGCTGCGATGGGTCTGTCGACGGCGGGGGGTCTGAAGTGGACGGAGGAGGGGTGTCTGATGTCGTCGGCGGAGGAGATGTGGGCGGCGGTGAGGAAGGGGGGTCTGTGGACGGCGGGGGCGGGGTAGTCGTCCCCGGAGTGGTGGTCGAGTAGTTCTTAACCTCGTTCTTTTTCTTATTGATTCAAAGTTGTGATAGACGATTCATTAATAGAGCGTAAAGATAACAAAAAAAAAAGATGACGAGGTAGCAGAGGTAGTGGAAGCCATGACTGACCTGGCGCAGACATGCGTTATTACTTGTCCTCGTCAAAGAGTCCGATCGTCCCTTTGCCACTCTCCATTCCAACTCTCCCACACCTCGGCCCTTGGGCCTGCCGCTCCTTCGGCATCCCTCGGCACTCCCTCGGCACTCCCCTATGACGCACGTTCATCACTAACCGGTGTACGCTAAATGCCTCTCTTCTCCGAGTCTATCGTAATGATTCTTCCCCGCTCTTACGTGACTTCTTTCGTTCGTCTTCCACGAGGATTCCGCGTATCTATCTCATCTCATCGCACCGAGTTTGACAGTGACCGACTCGGACCACATTCTCACTAGTATAGTACTCATCGTCGTCGGTGGTCGAGAGTTAAATACTACTTCGCTCATTCCCAAAAACTCAAGCCTCGATCATCGGAACTAATACATAAGCCGCAACACCTTCCCTTGTCCAATTCACCTTCGGTGAGAATGCGCTGGTAGAAGACCATGTCAATGATGACGATGATAATGATGAAAGTTGGGATGAAAGAGATACCAAAGTTGGATTGCGTTGAATTAGGTTTTATATTTAACTGCGGATCATACGGAATGGCTTGCGATTATAATTAAGGGACGTTGCGAGTCGGGCTCTTGCAGACTAACTCGCATTTATGAGCATTTATAAGGCACACTGATAATCTCATATGGGGAAGAGAACACTTACGCTTGGTTCATGATGCGATGTGATCATGAGAGATAATAAAAATAAAACATGATCTAGCAACTTATGAGCTCTTCGAGTTCTTTTTAGTGGTCAGCTGGACGATGGGCATTTTATCACAAGGTAATCACATATTATCAGCTCATTCAACTTTCATGAGCCCTATTTATCACCACCTTATCATTCACACATCAAATCTACGGCTTGATCGTAAGGATGCGCTCAGGCTCAGTGACTTGATCATACGACGTTTGATAAATACTGAGTCGGTATAAGATCACGATCTCCGAGTCGTTTTTGAAATGAGCCTCTGAGGTTGGGCGAAAAGATAAATTCAAACCATCGTGTCAACGAGTCAACCGCAAATGCGAGAGTTGTTACATTCAAACACAATTGAGTCGAGACAAGCAAAAAAAATCATCACTTCAATCCTTTAATATTCTCATCATCCATACTAATCCAACCATTCCTCACCTCAACATCCTCTTCCCCAAGTTCAAACTTCATATTCTGACCAGCCACCATCTCCCCTCCTTTTCCAGGTGCAACAAACAAAAAAGACCATCGCACAAACTCCAAATCCAAAAGCTTATCCTTAAAACCATCGATAACCCGTTGAATACTTGATGGTTCAAGTTCATGACTCTGTGTTACAGCGAAATGAAGCATGGTAACCCGAGTTTTCTTCTCACTAATAACAAACGCGTCAAACGAAGGAGTACCACCAGATTGAGGCATAGTATAAATCGTGTTATCGCAATATTCTTGAGCTTGTCTTAGAGGTAACCTCTCCAAAGATAAACCAGGTCCAAGGTGAAAGCTCGGAGAGGAGTTGGCAGGATTACCGATCAAGTAGCACGGTAAGGACTCTGTGATCTCACACATGTGAGAAACAATGTATGGTTCGTATACCAGTTTTCGAGCTTGAGGAAGTGATGCCAAAGCGCATAAAAAGCGGAATTGTTTTCGTGGCTTCCGCGTGACAACATAATCATAAAGACAGCTTTCAAGAAAAGCAGTTGGAACAATATACCGAAAACGTGGATCATCACCGTTTTGTGGGTTTTCGACTCTAGGTTTTCCAAAGAAAAAGTAGTGGAACTCAGGTACTTGATTCGAGGGAGGGCAAATTCCTGTTTTGAGAATATGTCCGAGGATAGATGTGTTAGTGGAGAGAAGTGAGGCTAGGTCACCGTATGGCCAAAGAGCTTTGATTCCCTCTGGCGATTTGATGAATGATGACTTGTAACGAATACAGTTGCGAGGTGATGGACCAATGATATCAAAGAGCTCTAGAGGCGTAGTAGTATAACGGGAAGGGTCTGGCGAAGTTCATATACCATATCTTTCGTTCAAGTGGCTGACACAAAATAAGTTTTGGTTATGCAAAGATAGATAATGAGGTACTTTGGATTGACTCACACCAAATTCTCCATTTCACGTTTCGTCCATAAATCCATAACCCATTTCAAAGCAAATCTCTCTCTAGTCCATTCCTTCCACCGTTCTGGTTCCGGAGAAGCAGCCTGCACAACATAATTATCTATAGATACCAAAACGATATCTGGAGGCTGCGTCAAATTGACACCAGAGTCGACTAAACAAAGAGTACGCTCTGGTGCGGGCAATTGAAATCTGGGTCTTCCATTGTTACAACCGTCTGTGTTGAAGACGATAATTTCTATTTCTGTGACGCAATATGATACAGGGATGCGTTCTTTGAGAGCTTTGACTAGGGCATACACGAGGAAAAGAGTCTTTCCTGACCGATTCAAATTAATTAGCATACTATGTATATAGAATTCTATCTCAAATTTAATCTGAACACTAACCGATACCTGGTTGACCAGTCACCAACAAACCTCCACTCACGCTTATATCATCCCGTTCCAACGCTCGCTCTTGATACGCACCCTTTATAAACTCCCAAATCGTGTTATACTCGTCTCGCACGATTATATACGAAGGTAGACCTTTGAATGATTTGATATATCTGATTCCGTCATACTCGTCAAAAGGGCTTTCTTGATCGATCCAAACTCTTTGGTAGAGATCGTTGAATATGTTGTCAGTCTCGAGAGCCATGGTAGTGGTCGATTGGAAAACGTATGAGACATTTTTTTGGAGCTGAGAACCCCAACTGAGTGATTTGCGCGATTGTCCCCTGAAAGTTCTGTCCCTAAGTCTTGTGGTTATGTCTCATTGACTCCGTCAATTATTCCCGAAATTCCGTCAAGAAGGTGTTAAGGGGACTAAGACGATAGAAGTGTGAGCTAACGCTACGCGAAACGTTCCGCACACATTTGATGATCGTCACCTCTTATCAGCCTCGAGGCATATGTCTTGTGTTCATAGTATACGATAAACCACAAGAAATCGCGTCGCTTTATCTGTAGTATTCGATAAATAGTGATTTAAATAGAAATTAAATAATAACAGTCGTCGTATTGACCATAAATGCGCGAACCACAAACTAGTTAATATAAAAAAAAACCAAAAACGTTATGGTACAGCAGGATAAAACGCCGAAAGATTTCTTCTTTTTCTTTCTTCATCAAACAGCAGGATACAATTTCCGGTTAAACCATACTTCGAATAGGATCAGCCTCGCTGATAACTGGGCTAGAAGTTGAACCATCTAGTCGAGTAGTACCACTGGGCACTGATCCGCTGCTCAAAGTCTGATCATGTTCCGAATACACGCACGAACGTTCTTCATCCCGCTTTCTTTCGAAAACCACAGAATGAAATTCGTTGTTTGCTGCGGGTGCAGGTCGAGATTTGAAAGCACATGTTGTGAGTGTACTTGGTTGATGAACCCTTTCTCCAAACTGGAAATGCAGTTGAATAATGATGAGACAGAAAGAAACGCCCTGTTTGGAGAATGCATTAGTGACGGCCCGGAACTAAGAGAGGCTGAAAGCTTTTGGCGCCTTAAGACTTACAACCAGTGGCGTAATCATGTCGATAAAGACCCAATCTGCATCCGATGCACGCTCAAATGTAATCAACAATGCCAAAGCGAAGAGCGTATAAAGTGCGCTACTCTCCACAAAAGCTCTGATTACAGCAGTAGAGTGTTTCGATCCGTTGAATTTTCGACCAATTTGATACACGATTGCACCTAGTAGAAGAAAATTATCGATCAGAACCATTGATTAATCGTCGGGAAAGGGAAAATGCCCTACCCGAATAGAGGATTTGCAAGAAAGAGGTCAAAGTGATCCAAGAGGTCATCCAAGGTTTAGTAAAATGAATGAAGGCTGAACCGACGGTGAACGTAAGATAGTGGCTAACGACACCCAGAACGGCTAGTATTGTACTTTAGTGAGTGAACTGTAAGCTGTCATACATCTCTTTACTCACCTACGTCGACGGCAAGAATCAATCCCCCTGGGATCAATATCCACCATTTCTTGTCGCAAACTACATAACACCTCCATACCTAGTAGTATTTCACAATTAGCAAATCCTTGGACTTTTTTAATTTCGAATCACGAATACGTACTAAGACAGCATCTCCAAGTAATGTTTGAATGCCATATAATACCCAGTTAAGAATGGCATATGGATGTGATAATTTCTTGAAAAATCGATCGTTGACCAGCCCCTCTTCGGTCGGAATCAACGCTACCACATCTCTCAAGAAATCAATGACTAAATGCTGTATGTACCAAGTGAGCAAACAGATAAAATATGGAAATCGACTTGAAAGCTCACTGCCGTGGCGACTAACAGCATCAAAGTCGCAATAGGAATTATGTATCTTCTTCTAGGTAGAAGATCCTTGCTCTTCTGTGACCAGAATGCGATATACAACAGAATGAAATAAAAGACTAAAAACATGCCTATATACAAACAAAAATCCATATTATAGTCTAACTCGACTTCATTCATGTATTACGTACCATAGACGACGCTTTCAAGGAGAAGAGCGGCGAGCTTAGACAGGTCGAGCGATATGTCAACGACAGGCATGGTGCCAGGTGCGAGGAGGAGAGAGAAAGGCTATCAGCTTAATGGGCGATACAATACATATGACCCTGCCGGATCTCTTTTATGTCCGTTTTGCAGCACATGATCGTCATTTACGTAGATCTCCGGTAAATGTCAGATTAATGTTCACTATCACAGCGCCCAACTTCAAAAAGGAAAAGTGGCCCGGTAACATGAATATATTAATGAGTTACTTGCACCATTGTGGCTGCGTT
The DNA here is from genome assembly GCF_000300575.1 of Agaricus bisporus var. bisporus H97. Lineage (NCBI taxonomy): Eukaryota > Fungi > Basidiomycota > Agaricomycetes > Agaricales > Agaricaceae > Agaricus > Agaricus bisporus. Next base: position 813,618 of record NW_006267349.1, read on the forward strand.
TGATGACATTTTGATTGATCCTCCACTCTACCTACATTTTCATGGGACAAGCAGGCTCAAACCAGATAGAAGAACCAAACTTTCAGAAAATCTTGGCAGTTTTCCCATGCAGAAGGTCATTCTGATTGCTAAACTGGACTCACATCAACACTCATCCTTCTTATCATCAATCAGACAATCAAAGTGCAACGACAAGTCGTGGAACGAAAGATCGTCAAGTTTTTGCGACATTTAAGAATTTCCTGCATTTCGTTAGACATTGTGATTCAAGTATTCGCCGTTGCGATACCCTCGAGGAAACTCGTCATGTCACCCCACAAATATGTGGCACCAATTCGTACATTGTGGAGACCTAGAATGATAATCGGATAAAAGGAGTCTACACAGAGTTCACATGTCAAAAGTTGGTTCATACGAGTCCCCTCGAATTTTCAGGTACAAACTTTGATGAAAAAGGTCAGGATGTCCATGATCATCCCAGATCAAAGATATCGTTGCTAATGGAAGAGTTATGATAAGAAGCTGAACAGACGGTCGCTCATGCATCATGAGACTAAGGGCGACGATCAACGTCATTCCAAGGAATCTATTTCGTCAATCGATGTCGATCTATCGTAGCCGACTTTTGGGCCAATGGCACTGCAACTTGAAATACAACACATCAAGGTATCATGATCCATATCAATCGCTCGTGGAGTTGACTGACACGGTATCAGTCAACTTCACGAACGATTGATATACATCCTGGCTTTAAATTCATCGAAGAGTCCCCAAAACTTTCATTGACTAACATCAGTTACACCTACCTAGCCTTTGCCAGGACACATGCGCGTCCCTTTCGTACTTGTGGCCATTATGTTTCTTATGAATGGGCTGTCCCTTCCAGCATGGTGTAGTTTCTAGTGACGATAGTGGTTTCGCCAGCGGCTCGAGACAATGATATCATTCCACTGCCCGATAGTACGTTGTGGACCATTTTCCGGGCACCTGTGCGTTTCCAAAAAGTGTTGTATTAAGCCAATGGGACTACTAATGGAGGGGGACCCACCAGCTTCAGGGATGTGAAGAGATCAAAATCTGAAGGAATAGTAATTAGCGAACGCTGATACAACTGGTTCAAGGTCAATGAAAGTCGCAAACGATAAGCGACGAGCGCCAACAGCACTGTTTTTCCTTTTCCGTTGAGGACACCGCCACAGCGTCGCCATCTCCTTATTAAGTATATCCAATCAATGATCAAATTACCACGCTCCCCTGCCACGGCGCACGCTCCCAATAGGCTTGGGCCCAGTGGCGCCCATAGCGGACTCATACATCATCATTCAATTTTCGTCGGCGTATTGACGTATTGGTTTCAGTTGACGCCCAAGAAGTCAGATTCGGCTTTTCGGAAGTATCGAATGCTCAGCTAACAGAGTTATGACGAAGTTACCTTAATTATGTGGACCTGGTTTCACCAACCTTCAAGGCATCATTTTGTCATCGGAGAATGGTAACAATGAATATATCGCACTAAAAGACCGAAACATGTGATAAAGGAATCACCTTTCTAAACTGTTCAGGAGTCTACCTTTGGCCCGCTCTCCTTTATCTCTCTCTTATCTTGTGAGGCCCTGGTGTTCCCTAACGTCCTTCCATATATCTATTAGGCCAGAGCATCTAGTATCTTTACGACGGTGAAATGAAGTTGTTGCAGCGCTAGCAAAAGTTTTACTATGACTCCAGCTAACAAGACTTCACTTCTATCAAGTATCCAGTTCGTGCTCTGTTATCTTGTCGTCCCTTCAAAGATGTGTTTGGCTATTCTTTCCCCCCCCCTGAAGGCAATCGGAGTCGATAGGGTTATCATTTCGACTTCGAAGATGCAGTGACCAGTCGTCATAAACGGGAAGAACGTGACTGTTTTAAACGGGTCGCAATACGTATTCATTAAATGCCTATGTTCCGTGGGTGTGACGTGAGATATGACTAGAAAGTGCCGACTCTGCCTCCAGAGGTCTCCAGTCCTGTTGCTTGGGGTCATGTATGTGCGGACTAAAGGAAGGAATAGGATCGTAAGACGATAGAGGTGTTCCTTTTGGTTTACAAAAAAATGTATCTATATATAATATGTCATGTATCTGACGACAAATTATATGAACGGACTACGGATAACAGTGGATAACTTATCTTAAGATAAAATTCAGCGAGAGGCAATCTGAAGGCGGTGATGAGGTGTGGTTGAGACATTTCCTTTTCTGGTGCGCAAGAAACCTTGCCAAGCAAGGGGTAGCAAGGGGTCCAGGCAGACGAAGCTGAAATGGTCACACGGCTCGGTCAGTCGTTTGTCAGACGATACTCTTGGCAACCTTCCCTTCGTGAGCTTGAATGGTGATCAAGCATAATGTATCCGCCAGAGACCCGCTCGATCGTGCTGCTCGCTGATCATTCTCACCATCCGCGCGAGCCCCTTTGTCCTTTCTGAGGCAATTTTCGTAAGTTCCTAAATTATGTTTCATTTATTTACCCCATTTGCTTTCCGTCCGGGTTTGAATGTGGGGAGTATCAGGGAGTATCACATTGACTCGCTGTCAACAGTGTCAACCAAAGCGATAAGATTCCGTTGGGCGTAGTTGCCTAAAGGAATTTCAAAAGTATGCTGGCTTTCTCTCTGTTGCCAAGTTCCTGGAAGCAATGTCTCAACCCGCGACTGGTGCCTAATTTTTGTTTCAAAGTTCAATAATGTGATCACCACCACGCCCGCTGGCTCCAACTCCCTCGATTCGAACAATGGATGGCACTCTGGTTTTCGCGTTGTGCCTGGATATGACATGCTTCTTGATGGACATGTGGAAGAAGCGGGGTTCCATATGGCTCCCAGAGGATGCATGTGGTTATTCTATTATGGTATACATTCCACTTTGCCAAGATTACCGGAGCTTATAGCATGATAGTACTTATAATTATTCTCAACTGCAGAGTTGGTTTCCCAGCATTTCGAACATGGCCGCCACTGCTATGGATTCCGAAAAGCCATTCCAACGCACTTCAGGCTCCATAATTGAAGACGAAAAGGTTCAATATATCGAAGACGGGGACAGTTTCATTGAAGGGTCCGAGGGTGTCACGCAAAAAGACCTTGACACCTATAGGCATGTTGCTGATCGTCTTCCCTATTCGGCTTGGTTGGTTCTTATCGTTGAATTTGCGGAGAGGTACGTCCCCCCACTTGATGCATCTACGTTTTGATATAACACTGGGCTTAGATGGACATACTATGGGACGACCAATGTCTTCAACAACTACATTCGAGCAGGCCTCCCTCCAGGTTCCACTAGTGGCGCAGTGGCTGCCGCTAACAGAAACGTAGGCGTTGCCGGTGCTCTCGGACAAGGTGTCCAGAAGGCCTTTGCCATTAGTGAGTGCGTTCACTTGACACTTCTCTTTCCGCCACTTACCGTTAATCAGCCACAGTATGGAATACCCTGTTGTTGCATGCTAATCACGTCTTCTAACACTCTCATAGTTCAATAGTTTCTGGGTCTACATTACACCCTTTGTTGGCGGTATTATCGCGGATACGATGTGGGGTCGCTATACCACTATCATTGTCTTTTCTGTTGTCTGTTTGTACGACAAGTCCGCCTTGGCTTCGAATCTTGTACTGATTTCCACGCAGGGCCGGGCATATCATTCTCGTAGGTTCTGCTACCCCAGCGTCACTGGCAAACCCCCAAGCGGCTATGGGCATCCTCGTTTTGGCCATCGTTGTCATGGGTCTCGGCGCAGGGTGAGCATTTGTGGATTACCATCACGATAGTGTTGCTCATATAGAAAATTCTCAGTGCCATCAAAGCTAACGTTGCACCCATGATTGCAGAACAGTATACCGGAAAACTTCGCAAAGAGACTCTACCCTCTGGTGAAGTTGTTATCAAATCCCCCTCCCTCACCATACAGAGCACCTACCTCTGTAAGCCAAATTTTTATGTCTTGTCTAGAGCTATCCTCACATGATATAGGGTTTTATGCTGGGATAAACTTTGGGTCTTGTGGCGCTATATCTGCATCATTTCTCGCAAGGGATCATGGATATTGGGCTGCGTATCTTGTTCCCACCGGTATCTTTTGTCTGGTCCCCGTTGTCCTTATCTTGGGCAGGAAGAATTATGTTATGACTCCTCCTCGCGGTTCCGTCATCCTTGAGGTAAAGTCAATGAAATACTCGAGCTTAAAGCATCTGACATTCCCTCAGACGCTGCGTGTGATCACTTTTGCTCTGGGACCCCGCTGGTCTCTCAATCCCATCAAGACTGTTCAAGCGATTCGTGCTAAAGACTTCTGGGATCCCGCTAGACCCAGTAAGGTCCACCCTATGTCTCTGGTCTTTAATTTTCTCATGGCATGACAGGTTCATACTCAGAGGGACAGATGCCCGCGAAGATGACATGGGACGATGAGTTTGTGGGTGAAGTATCTCGCACTCTCAATGCTTGCACTGTTTTCCTATTTTTCCCGTTTTACTGGCTCTGTTAGTCCCATTTTTCACGTATAAGATGATTGGCCAAGCTGACCCCCTGTAGGCTATTCCCAAATCAATGGAAATCTGGCAACTGTGGCTGCTGGGATGAAACTCAACGGAACTCCAAACGATCTAATCCAGAACTTGAACCCCATAGCTATCATCATAATGGTACCTTTCTTTGATTATGTCGTTTACCCGCTACTCCGCCGATGGCGTATCAACTTTACTCCCATCAAACGTATCTACGCCGGATTCCTTGTCGCCGGCCTTGGTGAGTCAATCTTTTGTTTTACACGTCTACCTATGCTCATATCAATGGAAGCCATGGTTTACTCGGCTGTTCTGCAACACTATATATATCTTAGCTCACCATGTCACGACAATCTACCTTCGGAATGCAAGGACGCAGCCGGCAATCCTGATGCCTCTAACATCAATGTCTGGGTAGTTTCTGGACCTTATATTCTCGTCGCATTGTCCGAAATCTTTGCTTCCATCACGTCTATCGAATACGCTTTTACCAAGGTGAATATTAAACTTGTTTTCCAAACTCTCTCTTCCTCATCACATTTTCGTAGGCTCCTAAACGTATGAAGTCCGTCGTCATGGCCTTTTCCCAGTTCCAGAATGCGCTCAGCTCAGCTCTCAACTTTGCCCTCGTCGCTGTCAACGTGGAAAATAAATTTGCATGGTTATTCGGCTCTTTCGCTGTTACCGCATGGGTCACCGGTACAATCTTCTTCATTGTGTAAGTTTTAATAATCTCTTTATGGCAAGGAAGACATCTCATGAGAATCACGACAATGACAGATTCCGTGACCTTGACAGGCGTGAGGAAGCCCTCAACAGAATCGGAAAGGGAGACCGTGCCGGTTTTGTGGATGAGAGATAGTAATGACATGTAATAGCATGTAAGATTTAAGACGGATTGTAATGAATGTTAAGATGGATGAATATATTACTATACTGTATACCCTCAACGTGCGAGAGGCAAGACGCAACAATCATACAACAAAGTCTAGTCGATAGACATGTGAACAAATACAAGTACAAGTGGGGGAAATGTAGAAAGAGGAACAACTATCAGAGTTTAAACAATAAAGCTGACATGGTTAAGATACCAGCGATAGCTCCAACGGCACTAACAGTCGTCCACTGAGTGCTGTAGGCGATACTGTTTTGTATAGTGAACATGTTGGTCGGAGCGGGTCCTTTGATGTAGTAGAAAACAATTGCAACCACGAAACCAATGATGGCGTACGCCAGGAAGACCATCGGAAGAGAGAATACAAAGGATCGTTTCTAGAATTATGAAAAGCACTTATGATTACGGCAGCACCAAATTCGAAAGCACGACTTACGGATACCCACATGAGACCTTCTCCAATTTGAGGGGCATTCCTCACCAGATCTGCCTTGTACCTGAATATTGCAACCAACGTGGCCGCAATGGAGAATGAGGCGAAGAGGGTTGTGATAAGGCCTGCAATCCGCGCAATGCCAACCAAACCTGGAAAAGAGAGGAACGTCACAGCTGCGCTCAACACAATCGCCGCCTAGTCAACACAAAAAGCGGAGGGCAAACTTAATGCTGTCATATAGATTGAAAAAAGGTGAAATAGGCGTACCACTACACATGTGCCGGCACCGATAATAAACATGGGACTTGCCGAGCGGAGATTAGATTCTTCATCCATCCTGTGTTGGGTATGACGTTCATAGAAAATGTATGGAATGCCGAGGCAAACAATTGAGATGGCGATATCGAAGAAACCGCGGACAATGGGTCGACGCCTTCGAATAATGGGCGTAAGACTAGAAACAACATCTTTCGGCAGAGGTTTGTTAGGTCGAAAGAATGCTTGTCGCCAGATTGCTTGAAAAAAATTTTAATCTATGTTCGAGAGTGGCGTTGATCCCAACTCACCGACTCGGATCAGAATTCTTGCCACTAGACGAGTCTGAATACCGTCCTGGTCGGCACTGAAGGAGCGGAGGAGACTATTGAGCTCTTGGCACTCATCCTGAGTGAAAGGGGCGGGAACGATTTGGTTGGAAGGAAGTAATCGGTCTACCGAGGTTCAGGGAACGTCGTCAAAATTAGATAAAGGACCTTACCCGTCCAAGCCCAGCTAAGGGCTTCAAATGCTTCATTCTTGGCATTGAGAGGCAATACTGCGTGTGCGGGGTGGCATTCCATAAATGACCAATATCTATACTCCATGTCGAGTTCTATTAGTAAGAACATTGTTAACCCGGTGCAAGTTCCGTGAATCTTTATACGAATACTCACGGTCTTCTTCGATCCTTTTAGACTTCTTCTGCGTGCGGCCGCTCTCGATAATCACTGATCGCGTTTGGTGGTTGACCCAGCTACGAACAGGTGCAAACTTCTTCTTCGAATCCCTACCATCTCTCAACCACATCTCGCATCCAGTGGGAACATTATCCTTCAAATTTTCCAAGAACGCTGTCACCCCGTTCAAGACTTTCTCAAAACGCAAGTTGACATCAGTAGTGACGCGATGCGTTGGGTGAACATAATAGAAAGTGCCATCGGGTAGATGGTACTCAATCCAGCCGAGATCGTGTAGCTTCGGAAACGACGTGACTGCTTGAGGAGTCCAAGAGTTGATGCTGCCAGCATTAAGCGGACTGACGTTAACCTGAGTGTTGCGGGCCGTCGGTGATGGTTCTAAGTAGGATTGTCCTTTGGAAGTTCCGAGGAGAGGTTGCGTTTCACTGGACGAAATGGTTAGTTTTTCCCAATGTAGGTGTACTCTACACATACTTGGCTTCAAGATGATGACGGCTCAGATGAGTTGAAGGAGGCGATTGATATAGAGGGACTGCATGAGGAAATTCTACTTTGAACGGGTCATCATCGTGCCTTTCCACAGTAGTAGGTTCAGATGTATGTGGACTACAAATAAGTAAATGGAGTTAAACTGGCAGAAATAGTGTTCAACCTACCTGGGCATCTCACGCACATTCACGTCCGACACAGTGATCCTCGGGGCAATCGGGGGAGAAAACGGGTCAGAGTAACCATTGCTCCTGGTAATCGAATGAGAACCTGCCAACGGGTGTAGGGTGAAAATACGCACCTGATGCTTGGAATATCATGATGAGCGCTACCATTAGTCTCAGGCTCATCACGATGACCCTGTCCCCAATTCTCCTCTACAGACCTCAGCTCATTGACCGGCAAGACTCGGAAGATGGGTTCGCGCAATGGCACATTCTCGCCGTCTACGCTAGGGACTGAACTTTGTTCATGAACTGGAACGGGCATGGGATGGTTCCCAGTAATATCGACAGGAATTGGAAGAACACTACGACCGGATTCTGGCACGGGAGGCAGAACCGGAATCGAAACCGGATTGACTTCGACAGTGTGAGAGATGTCATGCCCTGAGGTTTGAGATCTTGAAGGATCGAAGTACGATGAGGCAGAATCTGGCTTCTCGAGGGGTGTGGATGGACGTTCCGGCACGTAAATTTGAGCTGGCTCTGAAGCGGAAGGTACCAAAGCGATTTCAGGTTCGGGAATAGATGCGGGTACATCAGCTGCCACAGGAACGTCACCAGTAGGAATAACCTGTGGTGGAGGAGTTGGAACTAAAGGGACATCACGAGGAGCTGAAGGCTCGGACTCGGGTTCTGTCGGGGGCTCTTGACCGTGGGACTTCGAAACTGGGACAGAGGCAGGAATATCGTGGACTGAGGGTGCGTAGGATGATGGTGGACCCTTGACGGAACTTGCTTTCGGAGGCATAAAGGGGTCTGACACAGCAAGAGGCTGAGGAAGCTCGTCCGTCTGGTCCGTAAATGCTCCAGGATTACCGATAGAGGAATCCACAAGTGGGGGAGGAACGTAGCCCATAGGACTCGTCGCATCTGCTTGTTCCGAACCTGTGGTCTGTATTGCTTGACCCAGGGGAGATGGTCCAACAGCCTCAGCCTCCGCAGCCATCTCCCTTGCAGGCGATTCATTGACAGGACTAACGACATGGTTCGCGGCTGCCGGGGGAGCCAGAGTTGCTTGCGTAGTATCTAGCTTCTGCCTTGTGATGGAGGCATTGTCGAAAGAATCGCGCTCGCGGTCACCTTGGATTGAGGATGGTCGAGAAGAAGAAGAATTTCGGCCGAAAGAGAGCATTGTAGAGCTCCTGCGTACGGCATTGTTCAAACGACCAGTCCACTTGGGCTTTGGACTTGGACTGCTCATGCTAAGGACTCTTTGTAGTAAGGATGAATGTCACCGATGTCGGTGAGGTTGAGGAAAAAAGGATGGATCTTGCGGACCAAGTGCCACGCCCCAGTGCTATATATCAAGGCCTAGCCAGGAGGTTGCATCGAGGCGATCAAATTCTTGCATTCATATCGCGGAGGTCCCACCCTGAATGCATGCCCCCCAGGGCAACACGTTGCAGGTTACCTACAAGAGTCGGTAAAACAAATGAGCAAAGAACTCGGTACGGGGCCGCTTACCGCAAGTACGCAAATTGCCTCGTTGCATAGTGCTCAGGATGGCAGAATGGAGGTGAGACTATACACGAAACATGATGCGCCATGACAGCGTGCAGAACACGTTGTGATGTCGTCTTAAAGGAGTTTAGACATTGGATATTTAAGGATGATGTTACGAAACTTGAACGTGGAGGCACTGATGGAATGAAGTGCTTGTTGGAAAAGAAGACGGGGGCTCCAGTGGAAAATCAACAGAACAACATTGAATAACCTTCGATAAATCACCAAGAATGAACAAACCTTCGCGATAAGAAAAATACAGTCGTGTCCCGAAACTCTACCATGGCGGCGGGACGACTGTACAGCATGTCACACGTGACTCTGGAACTTGGTCATGGACGACGACGAAACTGGACGCAAAGAAATCCGGATCACCTCAAGTGGTAAGATAAAGTCTTTCGTGTCTTTTGCACTGGATTTCTTTGAGGTGAGCGTATGTGTTCCTTGCCCCAGGTCCAAAACTAAGAATATATCTATGTCAGAAATATGACTCTAGGCCGCTTGTGTTCCACACCCTTCCTCGCGATCCCCCGGATCAAGCAAATAACGATCTTCACAATGTTACTTCGATCATACCCCGCTTGATATCGGTCGTTGAGATCATCAAACGCGAATTTCTAAAACGTCTGCACGAGAAACATTCTAAGCGACTTGTTGGGCTACACCAATATAACCAACTCGGTACTCTTGAAGACCTTGGGTATGGTGAGAGCGAAGGCACCCCGCAAAGTCGCGATCAACAGATTGCCTATGCTTTGGAAGGCAAAAACCAGTGCGTCGTACCATTTTTGACGATTAGATGAAGTGTTGACCACTTTCAGCATCAAACTTAAGCAAACTCCTTACCTTCGGATCACCCTCTCTTTGGAAAAGATACCCGAACTCGAAAAACCTGCCACGTATGTTGCGCTTTTTATTTTAAGTTGACATCAACACAACGCTCGGATCAGATACCAGCCACCATCGCGGCGGAAGCTGTCCAAGTCTGCTAAAGCACGCGCAAAAAAGCGAGAACGAAAAGCGAAAGCATTAGAAGTGACAACAGAAGAAAGTTCCAACAATACAGATATATCATAATTGCAATCGTTACCGACGAAAGAATAGTCTCTAAATATTTTCATGGCTTCTTGTGGACCATAATGTTAACATTTTGCAGTCAGGAATTCAATGTCCCTCTCCTCCCACCAATTTTCCGGGTGCGGCTGACTTTCCGATTTTGTCTAATCTTCACATCAACCCTGTTTATCACGTCTTCCTTTCTACGACACATAACGAGATTACGTGGGAGGTAATAATTGGTTGCTTTTTATGAAAGGCAGACGTCTCTATAAAGTCTCTCTGCAACCGGCATTGCAACGTTCCTGCAGTCCTCACTGCCTCTTTGATTGTCTGCATAGAGGTCGCGAAAATTAGAGGTGGAGAGGCGGATGAAACATTGCGTAAGTTATCTCCCAACTTCATACCACAGGAACAACCCATGATTAATATCCGAAACCAGGTCCTGTACAACTGTTCTCATCCTCTCTGAGTCATTGGCATCCACAATTCGTTTCTGCCAACTATGATCATCGCCTCACACAGAAGGGCTCTATATTCCGGTGCAGGCATCTCCCGCCGTCTTACGTTCCAGCTCAACCAGGCCAAGTTGCAGTGCTTAAGGATCAACTTGTTCCCGACACTAGCTGAAAGAATACTCTACTAACATCCAAATTCTTACTTTCCGCAGGAGGTCAATCAGCTATGTTTTCCTGCACATATTTGCTGTATACCTGAAGAAACAGTGTGACCAGAAAGAAGCCTACTCACCGCTGTTTCCTAGAGGCGAGGTACGATACTTGCCGTCTTCTGTCATTTTGTTTTGTTTGTAGATGTCCCTTTCTAATGTTTTATGTCGCTTTCTATCAACGTCAAGTTGGAAAACCACGCGCTTTACACGCGCCCCACCGACATTTGCTGTTAAATGCTCTTGAAAGGCCCTCAGAGGAACACGTGTGACTCATTTTGGACCCTGCCTGTCAAGCGCCCAAGGCTGTACAGTTACCACCTAGTTACCTTACTACAGCACAGGTACGGTATCGACACTAACCCTTCAGTCTTGAGGGCAGACGCAGCGGGCTGTGTCCTTGTGGCATTTTGGCATCGTCTCATCTCCATCATATTTCATAATCTCCAGTTACAGTATGCTCTAAGGGCAAGGTTAGAGGTAAGATCGTATCTTTTCGTGGCCGCCACTCCTCGGACCCGCCAGCCAAGCCAGAGCTAGATTTTCTTGTATCCAAGTTTCAAGTTGAAAGCATCCTATCCGGTGAGATCCATTGTTCGTGAAGTTGCCTTCGAAATGATGCTTGGAAGCGCCCTGGGGCCTGTATAGGATTAACATATCAAACGAACCACTCTTTCGCCCATTTCCCACTTGTATCGAAGTACTCTGCAGTGTGAGAACCCGAAAATGACATCCATCGGTGATCCTCGTTCAGAAGCCAATCAATTATCATGATGATGGGAAGAAGTTAAGGGCTTTGGTTACCCTTGCAACATTCTCTCTTCCCGAAATACGTCAAAGACCCATTTGACCTACGGTATCGCCGTTAAACCGGCTATGAACATAACAAACCAGTTCATCTTTGGTCTTTGGTATTCCCCTTCAATTGACGATCTTCTTTGATGGCTTTCCCCACACGACGGTCCGTTAATCCAACCAATTATGTAAGTCAAGATCTCAGCTTCGTGCCGATTTTGTTATCCACTCACAATGTACCAGGATATTGGCGTCCTTCAGCATCATTGACTCAGATGATGATACTAACAGGCAAAGTTCATCACATGGGCGAATGACGGTCATTTTCGGTTCCGCCCACTGCCACTCCCTTGCACTTGCCAATAAGGACCGCCTACTGTTATGCCCCGCATTCTAACCAATTACATTCCAGGTTTTCATTGAATTGGTCACACGGGCGGGGGAAAAGGCACATGTTCACCACGCGGAACTGGTTTACAAAACGTCTCGTACACCGCAGTTTTGGTTTACCAGTGTACTGTGTTTCAGGCTTTCATTAAGCTGGAGTTCTTACCCACCTGTCAATCAGAAACAGAGCGGGCACGCATGCTTGCTCTCCACAGTTCCACTTTAATCATGCACTGCGAGTGACACAATCCACTACATGGCCATAGAGTGAACGACAGATGTGTTGTGGGTTTTTGACTGGCAAACTGTCAGACTTCGATTCTCGAGAAGATCGGAGCTTTAATTCCTTGTTTCTAGCGTTATTCTTTCTTGCTTTGAATGTTTCTTTTTATGTTTTTCTTCCAATAAGATTGAAAGTTCTCCACTTGGCAATTATCAAACGCCGTGGTGAGCGGTGGATCTCGACGGACAGCTTGGGAAAAACAGTAATCGACGAGCAACCGCGGATCCTTCCTCAGCGTCATGGCTTATCGGGGTAATAGTAACCGCCTTAACAGCTGCTCGCCGTCATAGAATTCACACGCTTAATTACACCCCTGTCTTGTATGTGGGTGGATCAGCGTTGCTAGTCTCTCAGCGATCTCAGCATCCATGTCTTGTAACAATTCTTCAAAAAAAAATATGACATTTGATTCATGCAATCACCCTAATAATTACCTAGATCGAGTCGGACACTGAGGATCGTCATTTGAAACCTAATAACATCCAGGCGCGGACGCAGTAATATCATGAGAATTAACAATTCACTTGGAGCCGCCGCTCATGGAGACTACTATAAATAAATCAACATTCCAATTAATTAATCTAAATTCTCCGTTGACAAAGCGCATTTGCATCCACAGTGATTAGGCTAGCATCACCGAGGCATCATTTTTAAAACCAAAAAGAGGCCCCGTCGAGGAGTACTGAAATTCTATTTGTGTATGCTCGCCTCGTAGTAGAATTTGGCCTTATTGGAATCGACGCAGCTTCTGCTGATTCAAATTTAAGCGTCATTGATCAGCCGAGGCCCGGGCCTCAGTCGCGACTCCTTCTCAGCTTCATATAAGCCATCAGTTCAACGCCATCATTTCAATTGTTTTCCGAACTCGACCCTCTCTTATGGGGAAAAAACATCTACGTTTGATTGGAAATTTTGTTATTACCTATACAAAGTACGCGAGCCAGCTACCTCGTTCTGGCTCTATGACCTATAGGGAGGAAAATTATTCCTCTCGCAAATGAACAATCCTATCGGCCCACGCTCTGAACTAATCAGAAATGCGGGGCTACCCTATTTGTCTATGAATAAGTGACCAGAGTTCGAAGTCGCTCTTACCATTGATGTCATCCTGTCATTCGCAGTCTTTCTGTTCGCCATTGGAATATAAAATGTCAAATATAATTTGCCAAGAATTGTGCGACGGCCAGTACTGTGAGTTGAGCCATCGGCTCTGCTCTGTAAGTTTAAATCTGCGACTGAGTCCGTGCCAAGGGCTCATATTTGGAAGTAGGAGAGTGGTGGCACGTCATCTTATTTTTGAATTATATTTGTTTGGCCTTCGTTTCTGTCATCCCAGCTGGCACGCATATGACCTCAGTCATCTTCACAATCGCAATGGTCGGTTTGTACGGATTGGATTTCCCGAGGATACAACCGTTCACATGCTCTGTAGCTGTCTATCTGTCAATCCGACATAGTATACTTGGGACTATCGGGAACCGAGAATGCTTCTCCTTATATTCTCCCCAGGTTAGGCTTGGGTGTTTCGAGCTTTTGCATCAATGCTGACGAAACAATAAGAGTGCACTTTCCTCTCTTATCTTTAAAACTCGGAAAGGGAAAGGGTGGCAATGTCGGAGTCTATCTCTTTCGCTCGCCGTGCCAACTCTTCTTGAATACCCGACCAGAGTCAAACGTCGTCCAATAATTTGCAGATTTGAGTAGTAACAGTACCTAACAGTACCCAGAGCAGGCCCGACAAGTCACTCACTGAACTTCAAACTTATCAAGGATCAACCCGTTTGTATCGGGTTCATATATCCAGGAACTGAGAAAAGCATCATCTCTACCATCTCAATTTGACTTCATGATGGTATCCCGTGCTCATCTAGGTATTCTATCATTTGTTCTGGCTCCACTTACAGATCAAACGTCAACGTCGCTATAGAAGTTTTGTATGTTTTCGCAATATCGGATTTAAGGACGAATGGCATCATTGAAGTTTCGACGTTTAGAGTTACCTCGGCCCACAAAACATGTTTTTTGACTTCGCGCTCCGACGAGAATCCACAAGAATGGGCAGGAACAAGATTTTGGTTAGATGATCTTGGCATTGAGTGGGAAACCATAGTCTGGCATGATTGGGAAGTGCAACTGTCTGATCAAAAAAAAACACACGAACACTCCCTTTCACTGATATGGAGACCATCTGACATGTGCCATGAGGTTGAGCTTGCTGGAATCCACGGTTCATACTGCCCATATTCTGTCGAAGGAATATGACAATGAAGGACATGACAGGCGCCCTTGCGTGGCTATGAGCATACTCCGTCAATCTGTTCCCGAAAAAACCATTGATGACCGAACCTGCCCACTTCAATGATTCCAACTCGGTCAGGGTCTGGTTCGCTGAAATCTCCGCGTTTCCATACGGATTTGAACGTCCAGGTTCCGATTGTCCACCATTCTCAGTCTTCTCTGAATGATGAAGTGGCAACCACCCTAATGCAGCCCTAGTGTCACTGTTCAACGGTTCCGCCTTGAACAGCTTTCAAGGGGTACGATCGGTGTTTCAGCCTTTCAGGTGATCTCATGCCTCTAATGTCGACAGAAGGGGCTGAAAGTACAGACAACCCCAATTTCGATGTGGCGTGGACCGGGAGCGGGCCGCGCGTGAGAACTCAGTCGGAGTCGCCTTACTTCCGCTGTGCTGCGGGCCGGATTGAACCTCGTATTGCAAGAAAACTTTTAGCTAGAAGTCTACCAATTAATGCGAAGAGGACATCACACGACGATCAATTAACGACCAGGATAATGGATATGACCGCCAAATGGTCGGAAGTTAGTAAACTGCATTGAAGTAAGGGTGCTCACACTTCTGGGTGATTGATGGTGAACGGGTATACTCGATTTAATTCTGAAAGCGATGACTTCGGAAGATGGATGAACTAGGTTAAAAACTAATCGGGTTTGTCCCAGACGGCTACATTGTCGAGGAATGTGAGAAGATACATCAAGCGTCCACTTCCATTACTCCGGCATCAATCGAATCAACTGTCGGCGCATCAGGGTCCGAGCCGTCGGTTGGCGTCACCTTGGGTGCAAAGGAAGTTGGATGCTGTTGCGAAGAAGGTGAAGCGGATGGCGAGTGTCGGTCTGATGGGCGAGGTGAAGGTGTATTATACTGAGAAGGGACGTTTGTATTTGGATCGGTTCGTTTTGATCGAGCTGAACGATTCAAATGATTGCAATTCGGATTGCGGCAAATAAATTCTATTAAGGAATAATAAAAAAACTGATAGCAATTAAAGTAGATAGAGAGACTTACGGGCGTCTTCCCACATTGACTCCTTTATGAGTCCGTTATGAGTGAAACACCTCTCGCAGATCAGGGCATAACGAGAGCTCGGCGAGCCAACCTCATGATCATCATCTCCAAGTAATGCATCGGCGATCTTATCGTACCAACGCCTCCGAGGAGGAGCCATTGGTTGAGGACTAAGCACAGCTAGTGTTCTTTTAGATGGACAAGTAGCTATGATAGATTGCACTCCTTACGTGTCAGCTGGGCTTGTAATGCTGTTGTTACCGGCGTTTGAGGTTGACTGATAGGACCAACGGCGGGACGCGGTTGAGGTGTAGTCGGTCCTTGATTGTGTAGGACATGTCGCCGAAGTGGCGTGGCGCTTGTAGTGCCTGTAGAGGGTTCATCGTATTCCTGAAATAATTTGACCATGGAATTAAAATTGGTCTTCTTCTTGATTTCCTCGACTTTCGAACGACGTTGTCTCATCAAATTTTGAAGTGTTTTTTCTGTCAAGGGATGAACAAACAATTGAACTATAGCTGGCTTAAGCAATACCTTCCGCATCCGCTTTCCTTGTGTACCAAACTTGTACTATCCTTCTGTTGAAAAGAATTCTGAAGGAGTTAAGTTTAGGTCAAACGAAGGGGGACATTGTACTCACATGATGGGACCGATAAAGGCTGGTACACCACGAACCACCTTCTCGAACATACTGGAATGACCACCCGTCGGTGGAAATAACGAAGGCAGCACATTCAAGTACCAAAGACTCGTGTAGACCAGCCAAATGAGGAGAGTGTAAAGTGTAGCCAGTAAGGTGGAACGCTTCTCGCGCAACCGCATCTCCGACAACTTGACCTGACGTTTGTGAATATCACTGGCCAGCGAAGCCAGGACAGTCTCGAAATCATCATCTTTCTTCTGCTGGTCTTTCAGTCGCTGAAAGGGAAGAATACATATATACACTGACCTTGATAAACAATCGAGTCAGAAAAGCCATGATATTGAGAGAATATATTATCAACTAAAAGAGACTCCGTGAAGTGAGATTCTAAACGCAAGGATTAGGGGAAAAACCGGTGGCGAGTGTTCATGTCGGTGACGAAACAGCCCAAAGCGCTAACGACTCTAAACGTGACAAGTCACGTGACACTAACCTCATCCTCTCGAGCTCACATGAGGCTGCTCATCTTTATGTTCCCGACCGAAGCCGCGTTTAATTTCTGGAACGCAGGTGCTCGTTAGCCATCGCCTTCTAACGATTTTTCATGTTTCTAATGGCTGCTATGGAGCGACCAGAAATATCCGAATGGTCGGGTGGGGGCCGCCGTTCAATCTTTATTTCAAAACAGCCTTTCCTTCGACAATTCATGTTGATGGCCTAAATTCTTATCCTGTTCGTCAATCGTCATAGTCCCCACAGGGCCCACATAGGACATGGTTTCATAGTTAGAGCTTCCGTTGCTTTCACATGAAACAAGACTACTTGGACTTGCATCGCCTCCTCAGAAGCCACCATATTAGCGAAATCTAGTTCAGGGAGAGTATCTACTGAGTACAACTGTCAAAATGACTATGAGGCTGTGAATTGACTCGCACTTCAAGTTTCTAAATTCTCAAAATAGAATTTCATTTGATTTGCCGCAACGGGATGCAGGAAGTAAACGAAGTGGGTGAAATCGGAATTTGCGCTGGAATCTTGGCTGGAATCTGCAGTCTTAGTGGATTATGGATGATTGATGATATGTATATATATTGGCTGACCAGTTTCAATGTATTTCGGCTGCTTTCGTGCAAGTTAGATCTAAACTGATCTAGGACGCGTACGGAAACGCTCACATAGGGCTTCCTGCTCGGGTTGTACTCACCGCTGTCAATCTTGTAACTGTTGCATCACCACAAAACGGAGAGGGCTTTCCTGATGGTCAGACGAGTTATGCCGTTTGCTCTCTCTAACATTTCTGGACTTGGAAATCCAATCAGATGCAAATAGACCCATCCTGTCGACGTCATGTCATGATTGACTGGTAGCAAATGTTGCGCGTTTCAAGCCTCTAAATCTGCCGTAATATACACCACGCTGGCTATCCTGAACTGACTTCTCGTTCCGTAATTCTTTGCATGGCAAAATTGTGGACTCTGATCAACTCGAGCACACTCGAATGTCGGGCCTTGGGGCAGACTTTTTCCCTAAGGTTCGTTTGATTGCGCGATAAACGGACAGGGTGGGTTGATTCTCCGGTTATTATTTACAACTCCGGGATTAAACAAACCATACATTCTTCGTAAATCAGAGGCAGCGATTTCGAGGGTAATCGGAAGGTTCCAAATTTAGGATGCCGATCGGCTTTGTGCACGAGGTGACAACAGATTTCCACGTTCCTATTGAATGATGCGTGTTGCCAAGATGTGCGTTCTGTTTGTTTTTGTCGCTCATCGGCTCACACCGATGGCTCCCGCTCGGGTCTGCTGTGGTGCCCAGGCTTGAATGACACGATTAGCTTTAGCTTACCCAGAGCAGCATGGGCTAAAGGACCTACACTTCAATTTTCGAACTTATTTTGCACCCAGTTTGGTTGGTCAGTTGGACTGCTGGAAGGAGTTGGTTTCAAGGTGAGTAGACTCCGTTCAAGTCGGTTTACGTCAGTATCTACTTAGAGTCCATCAATCTTGGATCTTGAACCGGCCGGAATGCCTATCCCCAATCAGTTATTTATTGACAGATAGGCCCTTTTGATGCTTGCGCGCAACTCAAACCAAGTCTTTTCCCCGTTGGTTGCGGCGGTGCGAATTTCGCACTCGAGTCTCCCTACTTGTGCAAATAAGCGAATTGGTCGGTATCCTCGTCTGGTCATCAGTTGCTCTTTGTTTGGATCTTCAGATCCCGTACTGCATAGGATTTCCACACCCTTGACTCCAGGTACTGTATAAAAGCACCCCTCTTCCTCCTTCACGATCTCATTCACCGCAACAATGCTAGCAGCTTATAATCCGTCAGCTAATCTTATGTGTGGCCTGAATAATAGGCAACATCAAATGCACACTTCTAGTCCAGTGGCGTCCTACACTTCGTCGATTCCACCCCACCAACTTGACCATCCAAGCATGGACCTCGCGAGTTCCTGGCAAGGTACATACCAAAAGTTTCGATAATCTCACTCATGTGTTGACAACTCATCATAGATAACTCTGGTCACGCCCGGTATGGTACAAGCGCCACCAACGGTTACGTGAACAATGTACCCAAGAATATGAGCCAGTCGAATGCATTCGCATCGAACTCTCATGCAGCTAACAGCCGAAACCATTACTATGCTTCGTCCGAAAGAAGCACTGTACACTCTTTCGAACAGCAAGAATGGTCGCCGTCTATCTCTCCTCAATCCGTTCACCCCTCAGCGCTTCCTCCCACCACAGCTTCCAGTACAATATACCCTGACAATACTTATCGACACATAACGCATCACTCTACACCGGAGTGGAACCAGTGGTCTGAGCATCACTCGGACATGTCCAATCTCAGAGTTGGCACTGGCACTACTGCGATGTCACATTGGCAGAATGGTGATTTACGCGTTTCATCTTTCGGACCCCAGTCCCTCGACGACTTACTCTACACTAATGCCACCAATTCGCCCGCTTACTCCGTCGCAACTGATCTTCCTCCGATCCAATCAACCCGAGGTTATCAGATATCCCCCATTTCGTCTCCCTCACCTTCCCCATCCGCGTCCTCTCGCCACATCTCACCACAGTCCAGCGTATCACCTCCTTCATCTCGTCGGGGCAGCGTCGATGCTTCAGCCGGGGGAAAAAAATGCTCTCATTGTAATGCGACCTCGACCCCGTTGTGGCGTCGAGAACCTACGACTCTTAAACCCCTATGTAACGCTTGTGGACTTTATCTACAACAGCGTCATAGACACCGACCCAGAGAACTTATCGACGCCGACCAAGAAGACGAAGAAAGCGAAGAAGAAGATCAAAATTACAACGGGCCCGAGTGTAGCCATTGTCATACACATCGAACTTCGGTTTGGCGACGGAGCAAAACGGGGGCTCAGCTTTGTAACGCTTGTGGTGTATACGCGAGGCTACGCGGCAAGGACCGACCGCTCACTTTGAAACGCAAGAAGATTAAACCCCGTACCAAGCACGCGTCGTCTTCTGGGGTTAAGTCTCCCTAGAATCGCGGTAAACAAATATTACAAATTATTTTGGCTATCTTCTTTCGTTGTGCCCAATCTAAATTAACCATTCTTTTTGCCGATACCATAATAATATTTTTGTTTGAAAGTGACCTAGGTAGCGTACGATACTAATGCGTATATACCACGTCTCAAGTGTATTATTTAGTACAAGAATATGAAAGTAACAGCATCTTGTCAATGTAGTGTTCATGTGCGGGAACCATCCTTGTCCCATTAGCCATCAAATAAATGATACGTCACTCCCAAATTGTGATCTTTTGAAGGATCAGCTTGATCAAAGAATGAATACATAACAGGATAGCCCTGTAACGTTGGTACCCAGTCGAAGAGAACTGCCAAAAATCCTACTAAGACTGTTCAGCAACGATCATTAATAGTATATTTACGAAAATGGATCATGCCAGAAGGATGATAGATTGAGAAAATTTAGATTCCGATCTTTGGCTTGTTAAGCTGGAAAGTTACATAGGACTTTGTATAATGTAATCTTGAGGACATACGTTTGGACTCGAGTATCCTGATTATATAGAACTTGATAGCTTCCACACCCCTTCCGTGACGTATTGTTTACACGACCTTCCTTCGAAACCGTAATCTGGAAAGCGGATGCTAATGAAATGATCAATTGATCGTTTTGCCGGACAGGTGGATGAGTATAGTACTGAGTACTGGTACTGAGTTCTCGCTGGATTAGAAACCAGATATATTTTTCCGGTGCATCAGGAAATCTTATCGGAGAACCCGACACCTAAATCGGATTGTACCCCAGCCGATTTCTGAACGACTGACTCGTTCCATAATTTGGTCTGGAAGAGGCCCAGTACTCCACCCCTCCCAGATGGTAGGGATTAGATATTACTGCGTTTCATATACTACCAGTGCTGGCCGTCTTGGCAAGATCCAATGTTCTGTTATCGTATAATCTCGTAGGGATACCAGTTCGTGATGAAGAACTTGTTGACCCTGCTGGTCGTCCTACCTGGAGCCCATCTGAACGTCGCTGTTCTCTTCTTTTTCTTTTGTTATGTACATTTACCCCGGGTGTCTCAGATGAACTTGCCCATTCTATGATAGAGACAATGCTCAACTTTCTCTTCTTTAAGACTCTAGTTCACTTTCCACACACGTATAAAGTTGAAACATTGTGATTGACAGTCAACCCCAATGCGTCTCTTCCTCCAAGTTCTACTGCAATTTATTTAGGATTTTAGAGTATTAAATACCTGTTTTATTTTGGCCTTGCGCCTTCCGTTCGTCACTTTGACGTCTTCTCGGGAAGTTACGAACCATAAACGTTGGACACGGTGAATCTGACTCCGGGGAAGAAAGACATGGAAATGAGACTAGTTATCCAATTTTGAAAACTTTCCGGATTTCAAGTCTTCAGCAGACATCCTATGTTAGTGTTCATTTGCTGAGGCGCGGGGGCCGCCTAATAAGTACGTCCTGGCTCATTTTGTATTTTACTATTGAATCCTGATTTTTCTCCACAATATCACGGATCTCTACGGTTTACTAGAACTATGCAACATAGTATCATCCCAAAATCAGCAGTCTGCCATAGAGGATCTAATCAAGGTTTGGAACGATCGCCACAAAGATTTTAGTTAGATGATTATTGATGTTGATTGTTCCTAAAATCTAGTACAATTCAACAACTCAGCTACGTCTCGAGGAAGATGAAGTCGAGGATAATATTTTGTATTTCTAGGCTGCGATGAGAAGTCGTCCAATCGGATTGAAGATGGCTGCAACAACTTTATGGACTTGCATCCCCTTGCCAATGAAATAGCAGTTCCCCATTAGTACGAGCCAACCCACTCGCGAAAGCGGGACCGTGGACCGAATTTTGAGGACCAAAATTTGGAGCATCAAAGAAAAGGGGTTTTTCAGCCCTTTTGAATGGAGGTACGCTACGTTAATCAAACTCGATGACTTGACCTGCATATCTCCGATGTTCGGCATGAGTCATAAGGACAGATTCCTCAGGACGGGACAATGACCCTGAAGGGGGAAAGTAATTCAAACTACACCTGCAAGCGGAATAAGGTCCTTGGAGCGCATTGACCGTAATTGAATGAATTGAGGGAGGCCTTCTCTGTATTGATCTCCACAATTGTCAACGTTGCAGGACTTTGACCACATGATGACATCGTCAGGTGAACTGAATGTGCACTTGGCAAAATGATCGAGAATTTGTATTGTTCGTTGGCGGTGATGACCGACAATGAATTGATTTATCCCATCAAGAAGAGAATGCACCATTGATGCACCATGTACATACATATTGCATCTTATTGCATGTTCCGATTTGCTTTCAAGCCTGGATATTCAATCATGATCATCAGTTCGATGGATCCCAGGGCTATTGCAGGGTTAATGCTGTAAACTCGGTTTACTAGGCTCTACTTGGCTGTGCTCTATAGACCGGGCTAAAAAAGAAGCATTTTCGACCAAAGTTTCAACAAGGCACAAGGGGAAGGCTAGTCGATATGACTTCGAGATTTGGTTCGTTTATGCTTCTTTGGATCGAGCGCCACTCCGAACAAAAAGGAAGACAAAGCGCGGCAACGATATAGAGTAAAGAGCAAAATCTACCGTTTGACGGTGTTCAGATGCCGCATATCAATTCCTATTTATTTTAATAAGAAAAAAAGAGTAAACAAAAAAACCCACTGCCAGTTGAAGTCAAAGTTCGCTGAATTCGCAGAGATATATTGTTCCAGAAATGGCCAGCTGCCTCACTATGGAGAGCGGGCTAATGATCGTACACTCATTTTTCGATGATGTTACTGCGGACTAAGCGGATTTCCTTGACCAGCGGACTGTAATCAGAGGCCGGGATCTTTGGTAAATGAGCGGGCTCGATAGTAGTGATTGAATCAGGGGGGCTACCAGCTCGAGCTGTCCTGTGAATTCCGAGGTCCACAAGAAGGTCCACAATCGCGGTGTAGCACATTTGCCGTAGATGAAGAAGCCTGCGTGTTGAGAACGAAGAATTCACTGTGCTTCGTAAAGTCAGGTGATAGGTGTGAAGACTAAAGCGACAACCTAGTCGGGTTGGGTGTTTCGAAGCTAGATCAGGCCCAAAGTGAAACTTGGAGGATGATTTTAAACAGGAGGCACCTTGGAAGCGATAGTTTTACTGGCAGCGTGACGTTCGAAAAACAAAACGTTGAAAGTATGAGAACAGCGTCGAAGCAATGTATACAGGTACAAATAATGCCTTATGTCAGTCCGCTGGCATTTGTCCCGAAATGATTACCATGTTCTCCTTCGTCCTCGAAACCTTTTGTTGTTGCAGAACCAGAAAACCTCAAGGAACACGCGATGAACAGGAGAGACTACTGCAATTCCAGATACCAACGTCGCCGTCAGCAGTTTTCTCTTCATTCTAGGAGGTTCTTTCAAATCTCAAGCCTCAGATGCATAGACCACAACCTCTGCAGACTCAAGATTTTACGTATAGAGAACGAATGGGTACTATAGTTCGGAATATGGAAGGGTGAGGGGCGTCTTTTGTTATATGAGCTTTTGGAAACTCAGCGTGATTTGAAACAGCAAAATGGTTAATCTCAGCTCTAGACTCCCCTTCAACCTTCATCATCGTGTATTACACGATTCATTAGGAAGTGTTTCGAGATCAAACTCTGTTGGCTATGGCGGTCTCGATTATTTTGAACATCCGAATGACTCCAGCGAGCTTTCTGACCGGCATCTCGATCAAGAAAATCCTCGGGAGGATGCCTTCACATACACTTATCATCCTTCTTCACGCTCTCATTCCGTTTCTGATAGACGGCGTTCAGCCTCAGAGGAGCGTGAAACGGTCAGGCCAGCCGCGGTACTGAACCTTCGCCTAGTCGGTGTTACTGAAACAGAGCGCGGACGGGCCCTTGAAAGGACTGTTAAGCCAATTGGTTTGGGCGGTGGAAGCGCGGTTGCCTCGACTAGCCAATCAAGCCAACTTCATAATCCTATTGACGAAATAAATTCGGGTTCTGATGCGGTACGTTGCAGTTATTGGAATCGAAACTGGATCGCTGGATTGAATGCATTGTGAAGGGCCCAGTGTCGATCAACCTAATAGACCCGAAAGATATGGTCTTGTCATCGTGGTATGAGTAATGTCGACTCAAGTTTACTGTGCTATCGTCAGCCTACTACGTCTCGTCGAGGTCAAGTACCTGCTTTATGTGGGGACTGATTTCGGAGGATTTCCCCTCAGCTTTCATCAGTAGTTGATTTTATTTTTTAGTGCATTCTTCAAGTACATTCCAATTCATGCATTTCGGTTCTCAGTTTGCTTTGGTATTGACCTCCATTTGTATTCTTGACGTTCATCTATTGTTACCGATTTTCTTCTGCGTTTCTCGAAACACGAGTTTTAAGGTATTCGATGTCATTGATATCTCAGGCCTCAGGATCCATCATGATTTAAACATTTAATGTTTATATTTGATCCGTTGTGGGGGTTATCACACCTCACCTTGTTATTATGGCTCTCACTCACGCAAGCGAAACTGATATTAGGACGCTAATATGCTTTTTCTCTGATAGGGCCTAGGTTGATTGATGATCCACGGAGAGTATAATATCGCATCAGATTGCTATTAGAGCAGGCCTCGCCGAAGTGGTGGGATGGTCGCTAAGTCATACATGCGAAATGTTATGGACGAAATTAAGTGGCACTATATGGTCATTGAGCGAACTCGAAATCCAAATGGCTTTGATGGTGCCTAGTGGCATTTATTCTAACACGTAGTGGATCCGAGACTTGTTGATTGTTTCTTAGACTACTACTGTAGTACAGAGAATGAGCGTCACGGTAAATGGTTAGACAAATACGTTCCGATAGGTTTTGCACAAGTTAACCATCTCAAGTTTCTTTCTCAACCCTCCTCAACTTTCACGCTATCAACTTCGATAACAAATACGCATTCCAGCTTAAATACCATTCGGCTACTAATTTACTAACCAAGCTTTGTATACTTTTAAGAAGTTTCCAGTCATCAGGCATCTGCCTTTACGCCATCCAACCTATGCTCCGGTATTTCAGCATCTTTCGGTTGATCTTTATCAGCAGCAATCCCAACAAAAGTAGGAAACCTTGAAGATAGATTAAGTAACTCAAGGTCATTTGAAGATAGTGTTAGAACGTTACGAACCTCGGCACTCCATCTTTGGTCAGCTCCTGGAAGCGATATACTATAATTGAGCCGATCTTCGGAGGGCTTTTTCGTTGCTTATCGCTCAAACCTGAACCAACGCTGAAAGTCTGTTGCAGGAATAAAGTAAACAGCTTGCTCTGCTGAAACTAGCGGAATACAAGGGAAAACGACGTACCTTTCCCGATGCCATTCTACACTTGAGAGCTCCGGTTGCGCCTGCGTGTTTACCCTTACCGTCGATGTAACCAGTCACGATAGCCTCGGCATCGTAAAATGTCTGGAGAGGAGTGGATGAGAGGATGAGGCAATCAGATATATTGATAACTCACTTTGATTTTTAAAAGCGTAGCTGACCGATATCCTTCATACAGACTTTCAATCGAATTAGTGGCGCAGTCGAACGACACTTGAACAAGTACGCACGACTCGGGTTTTCGCAACATCAGACCTTCTCCACCAAGCGACTCAACATATTTGAGCTGGTCCAAGACATGCTGCCGGTCTGTAGCTTGCGTTTGAGACACTACAACTATTTGCTCATCCTTGTGTGATCCTTCAGCACCGAAGAGTCTTTCAAGATAGGAAAGCCGCGCTTCAAAAGGTTCCTCGCCGCGGGATGGAATGTCAAAGATCTTAAATGAGATTGTCAGTGTACCGCAGGAAGTAAGTGATTAAGTTATCCTTACTTGGAATTTTATGGTCTTCCAATGTGGTGAGTTCAGGGTTTTCACGACGGAAACGGTGGACTGGAATTCCCCACGTCCACCCCAAAGCTCTCCATCGAGAGTAACATCTTTAGGAAGCTCTGAAAGACACCACGGGATAAGCAACTAAGGAGAGTTCAAACACGTTATTTACTCACTATCTAAGAACCATTGAGGTGGTGTGAAGGGATTTCCCAAGCGACTGATCATTTGTTTCCCGTCAAAGTAGGTCCTACAAGGAACGCCATTACTCCTTAGGCAAACGACGTACAAAGATCAGTACAAACCTAACTCCGTCCAACTTTTCCGAGATCCACCATCCCGTAGGATCGATTCCATTGTCCAGGTCCCATTTATTAGCCAAAAGAAGCTGAGGAACAGATTTACCATCGCCATGGTCGTCACCTTCGCCTTGACCAGTTGCTTTGGCCTTCCCTTTGCCTCGAGATTTCACTTTTGGCTGAGGCCCATCTGGGTTTTTCAAGAACAGGCGAGCATTTTCGTATTCCTCGCCCAGCAAACCCTTTAAATGCTTGCAAGTCCGTGCATTAACCGGAGCACCGCCCTGACGTATCATATTCAGGCTTCGGGTTGCAGTAATGACGCGAGGGAACAGTACCTGGTTTCTCCATGCCTGATTGCACCGTGATGAATTTCTGAGTACAAACGATGAAAGAAAATGGGGCATCGTACCGGGCAAGAACTGATGGCATTTGTCAACTTAGAAACCATGCTGAGCTAAGGAGCACTTACCAATAATAATGGTCCCAAGTACGCTTAACTTTATACTTGGACTTGGGACTGGATTCAGGTGAGGAGCCGTTCTCACGCAATACCACCCAACTAGTGAACGCTTACTTGGATTGAGAGCTAACCTCACGTTCGTCACCATCCTTCATGAGAACCTTCGGTTTGACGCCATTTATTTCCAGAAGTTCATCGACGCCTTCGACATCTTTAATGTCTTCTTCAATTTGAGCGTCACCATTTTCTTCCTTTTTCCCGTCCTCAATGTCATTCATTTCAATGTCTTCCTCCACGGCCGAAAGGTTTATTGCTTCCTTTGAGTTTGACATAGGTTTTGATGTGGTCGTTGACGCGATCTTGGATGGCGGCTTAGATGAAGGTTCGGAAATAGAAGCTGGTTTGGATTTAGAAGCCGGTTTGTCGCCCTTCGCTTCAGATGAATCCGATATCCTACGTTGGAGGCGCGCTTCCTCGTACGTGTCACCAAGAAGGGACTTTATGTGTTTGCAAGTACGAGAGTCGACGGCAATTCGAGACTAACAAGAAGTCAGTGTTGTACGAGACAGGCAGGATATAAGAACATACCTGGTTCCTCCATGCCTTAATTAAGGAGAAGGTTGGCATTTGGGGTTATGAGAAAACTTCGCAACGTACCGGGCATGTACTAGAGAGAGTAGGCGCCATTAGCAACGCATAAATAGGTGTTCGCGAAGAGCGTCGCACCAATAATAATGGTCCATGGTTCGCTTGACCTTGTATTTGGTTCTGCTGTAAAGTTTCGTCTGATTGTGTTTTTCAAACCAAGGCAGGTATCCTACCTGGTGGCTGACCCAACTTCACGCTCCTCTCCATCTCGAAGGTATACCTGTGGTTTTATGCCATTGATCTCCGCTAATTGATCACTAGTTTGGCCGTCGCTTGAATCTGCAAGTGGAGCTTCCTCTAGCTTTGATTCGACCTTTGAACGCTTGGATTTCGGTTTCGCCGCAACTGTTTGCTTAGAGGACTTTCCCATATCATTATCATTTTCCTCGTCGTCGTCAGTTCTCTTGCGCTTTGACCCCGATTTCGTTCGACTAGTCGTCGCCTTTGCCTTGGGCTTGCTGCTTTTGGCTGGTGCACCGTTAACATTCTTCAGGGAAATGCGTGCCTCTTCATATTCCTCTCCCAACAACGACTTGATGTGCTTGCAAGTTCTAGCGTTGACAGGGGTTCCCGACTACGGTGTTACATTAGCTCAATTCATGAAGAGGCTCGTCAAATGAACCTGGTTTCTCCACGCCTATGAAATCGTTGGAAAAACATGAGAATAATAGCTCCACAAGAAAACGATAAAATCTAGTACCGGGCATGTACTAACACATAGCGTCAACGGATGACCACGCAGGGAAACCATGAAAACGCACCAATAAAAGTGGTCAAAAGTATGCTTGACCTTGTACTTTGATTTACTGGTGTGATGTTCAGCTTAATGAGTGACAAATCAATACGCTCCGATTTACCTTGGGGGTAATTGGACCTCATGCTCTTCGCCGTCAACTAGCCAGATGTTCGGTTTAATTCCGTTGATTTCTTCTAGTTCATCTTGAGCCATATTCGGTGACAG
This sequence comes from Agaricus bisporus var. bisporus H97, assembly GCF_000300575.1. Taxonomy (NCBI): domain Eukaryota; kingdom Fungi; phylum Basidiomycota; class Agaricomycetes; order Agaricales; family Agaricaceae; genus Agaricus; species Agaricus bisporus. The sequence goes on from NW_006267349.1 coordinate 841,568, forward strand.
CAATATTTCGACGGCGCCTTTGAATAATGGGGGGATGGAGGTGAAACAGCAGTGCTTATAAGTACTTTTGGGTGGGCGTCGGCAGCCGAAAATATGACGCGACAAAAGGCGGCACGATATATTCACGTGACCTCATCCACCTGCCGCTCCAATCAAAACCAGGCGCTGCATCACATCCCGCCCTGTGAATTGATCCGACACATCGAGTCATGAGTAAGTGAGTCGCGGCCATGGCAATGCAGCGGCCATGACTCATGGTTACTCGCTCCATTTTCCAAACACCAGCTACCCTGATGTATATACCTTTCGCCGAGCACTGTTCACCCGCACGATATCGATCAATTTTCCACGTTAGCAAAATTGTAGGTAACATACTACTACCTCATTTCTTCCACGAAAGTGACATATTTGAATTCCAGAATCTCATTAAGTCACTGCTGAGTAGATGCCAGTAAGTTTATCACCAACTCATTGACGAAAGATCTCGTGAAGGAAACCTGCAGGTTTTCAATTGCAACCCTAAAACGTGGGTCTTGTCAGCAAAGCGCTCAAAGAACGGACCAACCCCTGAATTTCTGAAAGGTTGGTTGATGTCTCCTTGGTGTTTCCCTTGGTGTTTCCTGTATCTTGGCTTCCCAACCTTACCTCCGCTTTCCCCTACTAAAGTCGCGTCTATATCCTGCAGGGCTCGATCCCTTGGTGTGCTGTGACGAACCTATATCCAGGGAACTGATCGTCGGTCGCTCTTTGCTCCAGGATCCCGTGTCTTGTTCCAGATTAGAGCATGTCATTTGCATGGAAGACTGAAGGCTTCCGGATACTCAGAATTGCCTGATTTTGTGACGCATGGATGCAGAAATGTCGCCTCATCATCGGTAGCTTTATAATCTCAATCATGATAATCGCTCCTCATCGCATTGGCCTTGGACGAATGAAGAAGTCGTAGATCTGATTATATTATCATCTATAACATGTTCAACTGGAAAAACGAAATAGCAACTTGATTCCATCATGTATGATTCATAAATGGCTTCTACTTCTATCAATTTGACAAACTATACCCCGCGTGCGAGAATGTCGAAAGTCTCGCGCCACAGTGCCAGGAATTTGGGCCTTCTACTTTCTTCCTGTCTATTGCCCACTCCATTCAATTAGATCCAATTATCCACCTCGTGCATGGATCATATGAAGACTGGAGCTTGTTCTGATTCATCAGCGCCCACGCACTCCGGTCGGTATTATACAACGCCGAAGCGCAGCTGACATTTTTTAAAAAAAAAATAATAGACAGAAACGTAGCGAGTAGAATAGAATGTTCGTTGAATGATCATTAAGCCACTTCAGAATTTAGTATGATCCGTTGATAGATCCTCGGAAGCATGAAGGCAAGCCGCTTATTTCCCCAAAAAGGGCTACGTTAGGGACCTAAGTTCAACTTGGCCTGAGTCCGTGGCTTCGTTAAAAATAACGATGGGATTCACGACAACCTCGCATCCCTGTGAAGATACCCTGCTCACCTGTTACTCACCCTAATTCTGGGAGTCTCAGGGATCGGAGCTGTTTTCGCAACACATTTTGATTGATCACCGACATGATTATGACTTCATAGTTGATACCCTCCGAGGAGATGCATGGCCTCCGGATTTTAGCACTGATGATCGCGTCATTGAGTGTACCGACGTCGATGAGCTTCTGAATTATGCTAAGGGTTTTCATACATCACATATTTATTCAAGGAAGATTACGACAGTCTGACGTGTTTACAATCCGCATCATTTAGGTCAGAACGCGTCAGTCGCCTCGTCGACGATGAGGATAAGCTCTGGGATAGAAAAGGTCACCAGTTGTCCAGTGGTAAGAATGAACTCGTTCAACAACGTACCAGTATAGAAGCGGATTCCTTCAATGTGGGTGTCAATTTCTGGAAGCGGTTCAGCTTCTTCACATGGTATTGCGCGCTAAACTTACTGATCTTCTCATCCACAGTATGAATGTTCAGTCTGTCAACCATTAACGATTCGCGGAAACGTCGCTAGGAGATCAAAGGGTACCTTGTGCCAATACGTGAAGGACTCCAGCGGTAAATGTTGTGCGTCCTTGAGATAAATCAGGTGAATGGCGGCTAAGCGAGACAGATAACGGCACCTACAAATTCCACTACGGGCACACAACCCCAACGTGTCACGTATCCATGGTTAATTCTTTATGTTCACCAAATTTAGTCACGAGCGCTCACGAAATGACGCGTATCTGAGATATGATCCTGATGTCAATATTTGAGGACGAAGCATCAATGATAACCGACTCGCCTGTGTTTCCTGTCCCACCGCTTGGAGTTGTGATGACACCGGATCCAAACGAAGCTTGAACTGCTTTCATAAATGATTCCCATGCTACATTGTCGATGGTCGTTGGCGAAATGGGACTAGGCTCAAGAGGATCATTCCATTCAATCGTGATGTTGCCGATCGAAGGTTCCTGTGAGTACGACTTTCCTTGAAGATTCAAAGAATATTGCTTTGCTATAGGCAGAATGAGCTCAGTGTAGCGCTGAGCGACTTCGCTAGCTGATGAGAAAATTAGGTAAGTGGATATAGTGCCAGTATTGATGTCCTTAACTCGAACTGAATATATTGATACGGTTGTTGAAGTAAACCGTAGCAGCCTCGGCCATAGCATTTTCCTAGAAAACCATCAGCAATGATAGACAGTTCACGTTGAGAAAAGTTGAAAGAACGTCATAGAATCAAAGGCCGCGGAGAAGTCCATGGAGAGTGGCATGGAAACAGGGTCGCTCACTTTGACGCCGGCATTGAAAATTGTCGCTACTTTGGACGTCTGAACGAGGTAACGACTCGGAGGTGACGTCTCGGCGAAACTCTTGGCAATAGAATCAAAGTCAGGCTTGGTACTAGCCACCGCTTCCTGTATCCATTTTGGTACTTGACTTTTTTTGCCGTATGTTGCAACACAATTCAAGTAACCCCAAATAGGACTTTCTCGTTTAATATGAGGGCGGAACATTTCATAATCCCTAGTGGCGGGTTCAGCCATAGCACAACCCTGCCAGCGATGACCTTACTCGAGTTTTGAGACGATCTTTGATAGGATGCCAATGCTTGTGTGTGGCGTCGGAACGGAAGAACTGAGAATCGCCGAATTAATTCGACTCCATTACGAGGGTACCAATGAACTCACTGTCCCCCTGCCATCTCAACAGTGATGATGGCATTCTATACATTCCAATGAATACTCAAGTCGGTAATCAGCCAGCTAAAGATACTCACCAGATAACCTTTTTCTGCAACTCCAGGAAAGGCAAAATCACGTCCATATACTGTGTCGAGACCCGAACCGCCCTCATCAACGATCATGGCGAAACTTTGTTCACCGTATCTACTTGTGAGATGTCGTCCGACACTTGCTGCACCATAGTGACCGCTGATTTCTTCATCCTGCCCAAAAGCGAGCACTATGTCTATAAGTATCCTGAACTTACGACATCAAAATCAACTTACCAATAGACCTCCTGGGTTTCCAACCTGATTCCAAAAGATGCTCCAGTGCAGACAAAATACCAATCAAGTTGTTCTTGCAATCTGCGGCACCACGACCATAAAGCCAGTCCCCATCGATCTTGCCTTCGAATGGCGGATAGGTCCAATGGTCTAATGCAGTGAGGCTGGCAAATATCGAGATCTACATCGGTTCAGAAAGTCTGAAAGGAAACTCACGCTGGGACAACATCCATGTGAGCCATGAGCATGAAGGGTTTGAGATCTGAGGAAGACCCTTCCAGGGTGTACACGAGAGAGTATCCTCCAACAACCTCGCGAGTGGCATGCGCATGTCTACGAAAGGTAAGGGAGATATAAGCCGAAACATTAGCACATACACAATCGGAAACGTCGTCTCAAGATATTGGTGCATTTCAGGAAATGGCTTCCAACGTTCATCTTCATGTATAGGTCCCATATCGTCGAAAGACCTGATGCATTTGAGTTACAAGATCATGAAGCACAGATGCTACAGACATGGTAGGGATCTTCACGGCTCCTGAAAGCCGCAAAGCGCTTCGCTTCTTGAACTCGGGAGAGTCGTATGCATCTGAATAAGTGGACCTGTTTGCAGGGGGAAATGGCTGAGCGCAGACACTACCATGACATTGTGCTTGAAAGTTGTTATCAAGCCATCGGTTCAGGGGCCAAGGTTGGAAAAAAAGGCCGGTAACAATGAGTGACCCGAGTAGTAAGAGACGCCATGTATATCCAGGCAAATTTCGACTCGAGCTTGGCGGTTGGGTTTGGTAGGGTAAAGTGCCCATCGTTGCCTGTCGAGTATTGCACGGATGTTACGGTGAAGTGGCCGCCGGCAATCGGTTCTCAGGCTAAACGTTTGTTAATATCCAATGGTAGGCCTTCACATGACTTGACTAGAATACTTACATGGCGGCTTATGTTCAACCTATAATTCAGCTGACTGTATCGTGGGAAAAGCAAGACTCACGCCGTAGCCATTTCATTACTAAGTGGCAGCGGCGACCAATGACCAGTCTGACCTCCTGCCAGACCTTCACTTATCGGTTGGAATACCTCGGATCCAAGAGAAGCTAAAAGACACCAGATAACAAGTGCTTCCATTATTGAAGTCATTTAAGTTGTAATCTTTTGGGCGTTTGATCATCCATCAACACTCTCGCTCAGGGGCATCCGAATTCTATCGCTTAGTCCATGCCCTCGTTGCGTCAGAAAAACAATTATCTCTTTCGCTGTCAAGGAACGATCGACTGGAGGTATCAGACCCACCTCCAATCCCATTCATCCCAAACTCTACTACCGCCATTTTGTATCCAGCTTTAACACATTCCGACTCGGACTGTACGCCAGGTAATATTTTGATCTAATGACCGTTATGCTCCCATACGTCGCTCGCAATGTTCCGATTCATACTCATCTTCTGAAAGTACAGGATGTCAACGAAGCCAAAATAAAATCCATAACTTATTATCAGATCCGTGCTCGGTGGACTAACTGTCCCAATCCTATCCCGAGATTTGATCAGTCACTCAAGTTCGGCATGCTTCACTCCATGCAAAATTAACTCTGGATATCTTTAGTAAAAGAGTGTTCGATGGTAGTTTCCGTATCGTCAAGTCACCGGCCGACGGCTTGATGCAATGTTAGAGAACGTTACTAGCACACCGGTGACTTTTGATTCCCATCGATTTCTTTAGAATACATTCGCCACTCAACCTCAATCATTCTCAAAGACCCACTTCGTTCCAGGATTGGAACCCGATCCCGATATCGGAAGACAGTCCTCGACACGCCTACTCAACATGTTTTGGTTTCTGCCCCCACTCTTGTTCGGCCGAAATGCTGGACATGCAAATAAAGGATTCTCTCCAATTTCTCCCAGAGAACCAATGAAATGAGGGAACCGCATGTCCCATTTATATCGCCGCAGCGCTCTGTACTGTTATAGTCAGAATATCGCACCAAGAGCTGTATTCTTACTTTGGCCAAACACTGATCGGCATCGATTTTATCCGAAACGGACAAAGAAACGTTTCTAACATTATGCGCCTGGAGCTGCGATACTGAACGGTGAGACTTGCCTTCACTAATCACCATAGCTGAAGGTAAAAGACATCTTAGTGAAATGCCGGCGGCTTAACAAGGACAGACCTTGCAAATCCTGATATACATGGTATCTGTCTGCTGTCTGATACACCAAAGATTATCGTCTCCACTTTCCCAGTTTGTCTCGATTTGAACCCCGACTTGCCATTCGCGACCTTACCCATTCATCGCCATCAGGGTCGGGGAAGCAGAAGGAGGCACACAGCAGAAAATACCCTGGCATGGGGTGTAATGATGGCCCTTGTGATATATATGGTTATCAAGTGTTAAAGCTTTTCGCGGGAGGATCGGGTATATACTTTGTTTGGGAGAGCATTCCTTTCATTAAGACGCATAGAGTCCGCCGAAAGAACGGCCTAGTCTATTCATGCAATCTCAACAAGAATGTCAACATCTTCTAAAGTAGCCCACCTTTCAATGTATTATAGGACTGAGGAAACCATTTGTGGCTTTTATCCATCGGGGAAAGTGCGTGTATTTTCTCTTCTATTTCTCCCATCGGCATTACGCTTTTCATCAGAGGCAACAACATTCTAGAAACTATCTCGGCTTTGAGACGGTCTAACTGTGGCTAAACATACTGGTATGCTTCAACTTTTGTGTTAAGCGAATATGTTTCGGCTTTAGTTTTATATCTCGTCGTTTGACGAGGGACGTTTCCCTAGGAATACGGGTTTAAGGGTCCCGAGGACCTAATGACGAATTAATACATTCGTCAGGACTCATTACCCCTTCTTGGCCCCTCCAAGTTGCACAGCGTGTGCAAATCAAGATTAGACTCTTGCAATCATCGTGCCCCTGCTCCTACGGGAAGATGGGACGGTAAGATTTAAGGGTTCACTTGTAACGCTTAAAAGCTATGACGATTGGAAATTTCCATCGTTAAATCCATGATTACCCTTGTTAAAATACAGGTCATGAGAAAGGTACTCTTGGGCCTATATAGCAAGTTGAAACAAAGGTTAAAGGTTTCTCAGTAACTGCCGTATGGGATTCCTTTTGGTCGAGGCTTCGCTGACAATACAATTTAGTTCTGGTTTCAAATGTCACAAACGATAAGTCCAAGAAGCAACCCTAATTCAATTGGGGGAGGTAACTTCATGCGATTCTTTCTATTGGATGCCGGTCAAGTCGCTCCGCGAATCGGCGGCCATCTCAGATATCGATATGCAAATAAGATGAAATCAACGAGTTTCTGAGATAACCGAAGAAGATTGATTGACGTGTGCGTCACAATAAATATATATTATGTAGTTTGGTATATTTATATACTGTATTGTGTAAAAATGAAGGTAATGCGGCAGCCTTCTCCGACTCGGAAGGAGTTGCATTTCAGAGTTGGTATCAGCAAACATTCTTCTTTCCGCACATTTTTTGCAACCCTCGAAGGTGGTAAGAATCGTTTTTGGCAAGTGTTCCCAATTACTTCCAATTGCCTTCCGCGGTTTTAAAAAAACGTGATTAAAGGGTTCAGTTCGAGGTTGACTATCGCTTCAAGATATTTCATGAATTGAACAACTCTACTATTACAATGTACTACTACTACGTTAATTCGATTGGATCGTTACGTGGATGTCATCGTCCAAAGTACGTTCAAAGAGTATCTTCTACGTGACACATCATGTACCTCAAATGTTCAAAGCTGAAACTCGTTCTTTTTTGCAAACGTTCGTAATACCACGGCGGTGAACTAAATTGGCGCTATACCTTTTATATCTCAGCCGGGGATAGTAGGGGAAAAGCGCATCAGAAACAGAATATGCATGCCGACAAAAAAGAAAAAGAAAGGAGTACTACTAACCGAGTTATTGACTTTACTACTGTTGGTAGTGACGTATCATAACACTCAGGTTAGTCGTGTAACTTGACTCTACAAACATCAAAAATGGGGAAAAAGTAGAATGATAGGAATCATGGGGAAACCGACAGTTACCAGTCAACGACAGCCGAGTTCAACATCACTGAAACTCAAAGACATTCTGACACAGGATGACGTTCCCCCCTCTCAGTACTGAGTCGCATTATATTCAACATTTAGTATGTCTAGCTAGGTCGTTATGTATCGTTATCCATGACCATGGTTACAACTGACACTCCGTCAGAATCGCAAAAATGTTGACGACCATAACTCGTTTCACAGTGTTACATACATACCAATTTACCTGACAGCGTGTATGTTTCGTTTCGGTGACCCTTGTGAGAAAATGTGTGAAGTGTGGGAAATGATCTTTTGTTTTGCCCTATCACTCTAATAAACAAGCGCAAGCGTCGTTGAGGTAATTTACCAGAGCTTGTATTTGACGCCGGGACGTTCATGTAGCGCAGAAATGCCACGGCGTCATTTTTGACATACGTCCCAAATCCAGATTGCAATCCTTAAAATCGAGAGGCAAGCTCTAGAAACACAGAATCAGGACGATAGTCAAAAACAACCTTCCGGATCTCATAATTCAGAACTCAGATCAAAAAATATAATGTTTGACGATTTGACAAAGAAGTGCAAGAACAGTTTCGCTGACATTTTCGTCCAACGGAAAAGTCAAACGTCACATCATATCATTGACACATCTATACACAACTCAACTTCTCCTCAGTCATTTAGATAAGGATTTGAATTTGAACGACTATACTATTATGACCCTTCCGATCCAGGGTCATTCAAGTCCCAGACAAAAAAAATCTCAACTACGTGAGAACAAAGTATGTAACATATGTATGCATGGTATGTATGTATGTATGTTTCAAGCACTACGACAGAAGCATGAAAATTAAGTTAAGACTCTTTTTTTGCCAGTCGGAAGTCCGGAACGAAAAAACTGAAAAAAGAAAAACCAAAGACGTATTCATTACCTAGTTCAAGTGTTCTAGATCAAAAGGAGTTTTTAATTACTCTAGTTTAAAGAGATATCGATTTCGTCATTGGTAAAATTTTTACCTTGTGTTGTGTTTCTTTCTTCCCCGGCATTGCGGTGGACCAAAGTTATAAGAAGGAACTGCCACATGTCATATCATAAAAAAGGGACTGGGAATTTAGATACGCATGAAGGAAGGGATACGTCGTATTATACTATCTGTAGAGTAAGAAGTATATCGTTTAATGAAACGATAAGCGCTAAAATTGGATTTACCCCCCCCAGAAACACGTATAGGTGACCAGAGTGAGCAAAACACACAAATATCTTCGTACTTGCAGTTTATACATAGACATATGATGAAATCCATAAAGCCCCCAGCAGCCGTCGGACATGTATCTACTAGGATTTGATTATTCCTTCTCCATCATCAAAAATGTTGATCAATAAAAAACAAAGCCCGAGTCGGCACATCAACGAAATTAACCCAGAGTTGAAATTGATGTATACCTGTGGCATGTTCGATTTTTCGGATTTATGACGTGTGGTTGATCTGATACAGTTAGTGACGCTTTGCCATGAAAACCGTGGAGGAATTTTAGTTTTGAGTGGGTAGGAAGACATGTTGAGTGCGATGCGTGTGGCTGATTGAGTTCTTTGCGAGCGTTTGGAATGGGATCAGCTTAGTACATCAGAAATATCTCAAGCTGAGGTCATGCCTTGCAATTATACTACATTGAAACACCTTCGCATGTCACCATGTTCAATTCATCGGTGGATTTTACAGTCACACAATTCGGTGTTTCTCAAATTTCCCTGTACATATCTCTCAATGTTTTTTTGGGGTTATTGTCTCTCCACAAACAACACTCGAAATGTCCTGACTCTGGCCGGGTGCCTAACTGAAGAGGATTCAAAATGAATGATGATTATTGGAAAAACAGTATGACCGTGTTAAAGCCGCACACACGGTTTTTGCCCCAGTAGGCGGTCCTGACTCCTTAGCCACCGGGGCAAGATGTCATTTGAAAGAAAAGAATCATCACCCTAGATATGCATGGAGTCGGGGGAGTGAGTACTCAATTAATGATTTCGGACGCGTACTATTCCGGCAGCTAGAGTATGCCGCGCTGATAGATCACTAGTGGTCTTGTTTTTCTGTGGTGGTCGTTCAGTCGGTAAATGAATGTCGCGATTACGTCATATGCCAGCGACGGTGTGTGCGCTACGCGGACGAAAGGAGGGATACCCGGTGAAAGAACATCCGAACCATCAAAACAAGTGAAGATGAGTGTGAAGTACATGTGCTAATAATTTACGGCTCGTATGTTTGGTATATATGACTTGCAGAACACAGTCGGGCAGGCTTTGAGGTAATGATAAGTGAATTATCAGATGGCGAAGTCGGCCCCGGTTTGGGCGCAATTTGAACGAGAAGGAAAACGAAAGAGGAGAGGGTGGCCCGCCTGAGTGGGACATTGAAAGCACAGCATTACTGATTTCGCAATAAGGGAGGCAGGCGTGAGAAAGAGGGAAAGTTGTGCAAGTCTAAGCTTAGCGGGGGCGTAGGTGGGTGCCGAGAAACGGGCTGGGTGATGGCTTGGTAACCGACCACGGCCTTGCTTCGAGACGAAAAAAGGGCAGAGTAGAACCGGAATCCTAGGAGGAGGCTTTCCGGGGCAGACTCACGTGTCCCGATACGGACCTGAAGATTCCCATCAAGTGAATGGAAATACATAATGGCGAGACATGTGTAAGAGGTGTGTCGTCTATGCTAACACGAATTGAGGTGTGGATGCGGACCGAGAGTGAATTGGGGGGGGGGAGGAGGAGGAGGACATGGCGAGCGACGATCATCGAGAGGAAGATGCCGAGCGTGGTCAGGTGATGGATGGCGGGGTAACTCCGAGTCGGAGGGAGTGGGAGAAACGCAAAAAGACCACCACCGCCGTCGTACGGTGAAGTGGGTGGCTGGTGTTTGGTAGTGTGCTCGGTGTGCCGATGCGGCTGCTGGTGAAGGAAAACGACGACCGGCGTGGAGAGCCGAAAGAGGCAAGTGCCTGGGCGGCGTTGTGACAGCGTGACTGGATCTAGTTCCAGGCGGGATCTCGATAGCTACGTAAGGGAAGCTCATGTGGCAGGGTCCTATTCGGGAAAATCCATTTGTTGTGGACTCGCCAAAATCCTTCTTAACCAGCCTATTTTCATCCCTCAAACGCATCCCTCTCCTCCACCCTCAGCGATGCCCCGTGCAGAGTCTACAAAAATGAGCACTCAATTCTACAACTCAGGCTTTGCTGGCCAACCCTATCTTGCTGATCCCACCCAGCCCTCCCCCACGCTCCCTGCCCAGGCGCCCCCCCAGCCGGCCCCCACCACCAACTCGGCCCCTAAAAAGAAGCATGTCTGTCCTACCTGTGATCGTGCCTTTACCACCAGCGGACACCTAGCCAGGCATTCTCGTGTCCATACGGGAGAACGGAACCACAAGTGTCCCTTCCCGGGCTGCGAGACCCGTTGTTCTCGTCAGGACAATCTCCAACAGCAGTAAGTTTTTTTTTTCCTTTTCTGTTTTGACATGTACCAACCTATTGCGCAGCTATCGAATCCACCTTTCACCTGGCTCGCGACGCAGCTCCACCCGCTCTGCCATCTCACGTGCCATGGGCGGTGCTAAACGCGGTTCTACGGCGTCCGCCGTGAGTGTGCCCGATGCGCCTCCGCCGCTGTCGTCGCCCCCGGCATTGGAACAGGCCCGACTGTACGCCCACCACGCCACTCCTCCGGATTCCCCTCCGCCGTTGGCCCAAGCCACACTGCCGGCCACGGCACACCTCGGCGACGGCGGCTCGAGCCGGTCGTCGTCCTCGCCCGAACAGTCGTACTCGCAGTATCTGGCCATGGGCAACAACCAATACTCGTACCGCAGCGGGACAACGACCTACCAGGAGCAGTCCCAGGGCTCTGGCTTTACATACGTCCATACCACGCCTCTCTCGCATTCTCCGCCCCATTCGTATGCATCCAGCCCACACGACAACTTTAGCAACTCTCAGGGATCTCGTCACTCGATCTCCCACATTACTTCCTACCACGCCCCGGCCACATCCTCGGCGACGCCGCCGTCTCCCGCCTCGTCCCACTCCGTTTCTTCCCACACCTCCGGGCCCCCAACGCCAACGTACAATGTGTACGACGACGCGCAGGCGAGATACCACAGCCAGCCCATGATTGCCGACCAAAACCATCACATTTACGGCTCGTCCACCCGTTTCGACTCGCCCCCGCCCACCCTGGCCCCCATTCAGGAACGCAGGGACGAATGCCACCACTCCTACTCTCCTCAAGATTACTCCCATTATTCGTCATTGTCCATGGGTCAAACACCCTGGAAGTCGGAAGGTGGATTGCGCAAAGGTGTCGGGGCTCTTATCCAGTAGTTTTTTGTCTTTTGCTGTTTGTTTTTACTCTTCGTTTCGACATATATATATCTATATCTACATAGACTTCTTTTTCACTGGGTCAATCGAATGTAATGTGTGGACCATGTCGTTTGGCATTGTATCGTATCGTGTCGTATATCAATTGATGGATATACATACCCCCATCCCTATTGTTTGGCAGAGCTTTTGAAACTCTTCACTCCACCACCACCACCAACTTGATGCCTAGTGAGCTCGACAAGTAAATGCTCCCTCCTTCATTTCCGTTCCTCTTACATATTATCACACACAAGTCATATCGAACAACTGATACGATGTGAACCGATCTCCGAAGAACACGTAAAACGCTTGTGCCTCAAAGCGAGAGAGATACTGATTGAAGAAGGCAACGTACAAGTCGTCGATGCCCCCGTCACCGTTCGCACGAATTCTATCTGAATAGTTCTTCGAGCGTAATTCGAAAAGATCCCCGATCACCTTCGGATTCCCCAGATCAAGAAACTCTGTCCGAGTATGTTCAAGTAAAC
>NW_006267349.1:855418-877174 GCF_000300575.1 Agaricus bisporus var. bisporus H97
TTATGGAGCTCTTCAAGTCGGCGGTTTTTGTCCAGACACAAACTACTTGTTCATGGGTAAATAAAACTACGTAAAAAAAAAATGAAACCTTACCCCCAACACACCCCCTCCAGGCGATTTTGTTGATCGGGGTTTTTACTCTGTCGAAACGTTCCTCTTACTCCTCGCTCTCAAAGTCCGCTATCCCGACCGCATCACGCTTATTCGAGGAAACCACGAGTCCCGCCAGATTACTCAAGTGTATGGCTTTTACGATGAATGTCAACGTAAATATGGAAGTAGTAATGTATGGAGATGGTGTTGTGAAGTGTTTGATTATCTGGCGCTGGGTGCTATTGTGGATGGTCGTGTGTTTTGTGTCCATGGAGGACTCAGTCCGAATCTACAAAGCATAGACCAGGTCAGCAGTCAATCGGTATTTGAAAATCGTTTGTTCACGGCATCTTCAGATTAGGGCTATTGACAGGAAACAAGAAGTACCTCACGACGGTCCCATGTGTGACCTTTTATGGTCCGATCCTGACGGTATGCCCGACTCTCCCCAATCATTTGACATCGTATTCATGTAACATACCCAGATATCCCAGGATGGGGACTTTCACCCAGAGGTGCGGGTTATCTTTTTGGCGCCGACATCACAAAAGCGTTTGCGTATAATAATGCCATTGACCTCATCGCGAGAGCACATCAATTGGCTATGGAAGGCTTCAAACTCATGTTTGACCAAACCATTGTTACGGTGTGGAGTGCACCCAACTATTGCTACCGGTGCGTGACGATCAGCTTCATTTGGCATGAAGCTAGAAGTTCTTCTTTTTCGGCATGGCTACACATGTGCACGCACATACATACAAAGGGGGTTCTAGACTCCCGCATCACACATCAGACGATCTTGCACCGCTCTTGGGGACCAAGCCCCACCCTCCTCACTTATTCGTCTTCCCTGGATACCCTGAATCCCTTTCTCCCCACCCTATTGGCTCGGTCCCGTTACTTGTATATTAACAACGCTCTCTCATAGCTGCGGCAACGTTGCATCCATCCTCGAACTTGACGAACACCTTGGTCAAGAATATAAAGTTTTCAATCATGCTCCCATTGTACGTCGTGTTTTTTTTTTTGTCACACAATTAAATAGACCTACAACCGGACTTTCCTTTCTCCCTTCCCCTCCCTTCTTTTGTCACCGTTTTTCTTTATATATCATCGTCGGCGTTTCCAACGTTCCTTTTCGTCTCCTATCTGACTCAAATCTTGAATCTTATTGCTTTGTTTTTCTTTTTCTCTTTTTGCTCCTCCTCGTCTTTGCTCGTCTTGCTCATTTATTATTTTTATCTTGATCCGTCATGCAGGATGTCAGATCTGTACCTGCTAAGCGACCACCAGCCGATTACTTCTTATGATAGACATAACTGTAATGAGTCACTGATATCTACGATCGAAAAAAAGAGAGAGAGCCACCAAGGGAACCTAAGCTTAGTGTAACGCCTGTCATTCCGCAAAAGCAACCGACCACTCCATAACGTAAAGATGTATCGTAACCAAAAAAAAAAAAAAAATTACCCACATCAATACCATCAGGCAATAACATCACGGCCATCGCCCATCGGCCCTAATCCATCTATACCTATATCACTAGCATCATCCGACTCTCCGGCGCTCTTTGATCATTTTGCTCCAGTTGTTCTAATTACCTTCACGACACCATACAAACGTTCCATTATAATTTCAAATAAAAAAAACTCGACTCTTTTTCTCTTCTTTTTTTTTTTTTTTTCACACTAGACACCACATCACGACCGCGTTTTTCTGATTTCGGATAACCGGTCCCTGTTACCGGCATTGAACAAAAAAGGTCTTGGCGTAGCTTGGCGCTCGCTTTCTTTGAGGAGCCGAGCTTTCGGAGGTTTAACTAAAAAAAGAAAAGGGTCCGCATTAAGTAGGTCCGCAATAATGCCGCTTCATATTTCGTTTCTTGTCATGAAACATTTTGAAGAGAAATGTAAAAAGTCACTTGAAGAATGACCTCGACATCTTTTGTCTTACATAGAACACACGCCGATCATATACATACACGGACACATCCATTATCGGGGGGTGGCCTCTTTTCTGATCGGGTCTTTGTTTTCGGCGTAATAGAGAAATAAATAACGAGGCAATGGATTTCGGTCTAAGATCGATCGCCTCTCGCGCGATAAGTTCGTTCCAAAAAGCAAGGCTTTGAGTTGAGCCACACAATGACTGAATTTGAAAACAATTTCTCTTTTAGCATATAAATCGAATGTGAAGATTTGATACAGTTAAGCCCGCAGCAACCACGCTAGTGCTATTCAAAAAAAATCTTATTTCGCAATATCCCGGGAGCCGACAAGTGGCAAATAGTAGAAGAGGGCCCCATGTGGCCGACCGTCGCATGGAGGAAAGACGCGATGTATTCAATATCGGGATATTACGAACGTTGGCTGAAACATATAACCTCCACAAAAAAAAAAGAAATCACGTAGGTATGTACAGAAAACATATGACAACGGTGAAGCCGCAGTTATCGTTACGCAGAGTCCATACGCCGTCTAGATTTGATATGGAAATGCGATTTTTACCACAAGTACCTTGATTGAGTCTTACGGGGCAATCTCTTACGTCTTACCTTTAGGAGCACTTTTGGAGAACAACTTGGCCTTTTCAATAGCGGCATTACCTACAAACCACATCGGTTAAACACATGTTTGACGTGAGGACCAAAAGGTGAAACATTGAAACGTACTCTGCTTGATGAGATTCTGCTTGTAATCGACGATGGTGATATCACGTTTTGTGAGGTTTCGAATTGATTTATTGGCCACTTCCCAGAGCTCTTCAGCCACCTGACTGATTAAACCTGTGCGTGGATAAACAGTAGGTGAGGTAAGGCGAAATGAAAGTCAGACACAAACGTACGGAAATCGTGGGACACGATAACAACACCCCCTTCAAATACTTTGATAGCCTTGGCTAACGCATCAATAGAGTCCATATCCAAGTGATTGGTGGGTTCGTCTAGTAAAATTATGATCAATACAACGCTTCGAAACAGAGCACAGGGATATCATTACCAAGAAGAAGGATATGCGGGTGTTCCATAGCAAGCTGCGCAAAAACGACACTGCGTAGAGGTAAGAGTTCTCATTATTATCAAACACATACAGTAACCAAAACGCCCACTCACCGATTCCGGAGACCATCCGAGAGCTGCCTGATAGGAGACGTTTGGTGGGGACCAGAAAGGCCGAAGCGACCGAGCTGTGCACGCCATGCCTGAAGATCGAGTTCAGGGAACTTTTCATGGAACAAGCGCTGGAAGTATTCAATGGGACTTTGGTCGTACGGAAGCTGATCGGCAGAGTGCTGCGAATATTTGGCTAGTTTGAGGGCAGAGTGTTTGGAAATGGTGCCTTGGCATGGTTGCAAAACGCCAGTGATGAGATTGAGAAGGGTAGATTTGCCTGCTCCGTTTGCGCCCAAGATAGCGACGCGAGAATCCATGCTGTTGAGTCATGAAACATGAGTTCATACTTGAGAATGGGACAGCAATAGGATGACGTACTCGATACCGAAGGAGAGTTTCTCGTACAAGTAATCTTCTTTCCTCCCAGAATAGGAGAAGGCGACATTATCAAATGCTATGATCGGCGGAGGTAGTTTGCGGATATCCTCGAAATTAAAGCTGATACATATGAGAAGGAAGAAGGTCGCAATTGAAAAATGCAAACAGCGTACCGTAGTGGTCTGGGGGCCTCGACCTTTTCTATGAGGCCGGCAGCTTCCATCTTGTCGATGATTTTTTGCTTAGATTTGGCCTGACGAACGAGATTGGCATAAGTACCGGCCGAAGCGATGAATCTGTTCGGGTCTTAGCAAAGCACCACGCCAATTACATACTACAACGACTCACTTTTTGATATGAGCAATCTCATCCTGCTGTTTGTGGTATGCTTTCATCTGGTTCACCTCGTTTTCTTGTTTCGTTTTGACGTAGGTGGTGTAATTACCGCTGTAGTAAACCAACTTCTTCTTCATGGTGAGATCCATGATATGTGTACAAACAGAGTCGAGAAAGTCTTGCGAGTGGGATGTGATGACGAGAATGTGGTTGTAGGTGGAAAGGTAAGCTTCAAGCCAAACAACGGCGCCGAGATCCAGATGATTGGTAGGTTCATCAAGGAGAAGAAGATGGGGCTTAACGAACAGGGCCCGAGCGAGAGCCACACGCATTCGCCAACCACCGGACATATCCTTGGTCGGTTTCTGCATCATTTCTGGACTGAAACCGAGACCATAGAGTATGCTACCCGCTTTAGCCTCGAATGTATTGGGATCTAGTTCTTCTAGTTCTTCGTAAGCGGCGTCTAGAGCAAGGTCATCGACGGCGTCTGCAACGGAAAGCTCCTCAATCCGAGCCTCGAGCTTGGCAACTTTTTCCTTGGCCGAGTTGATGATGAAGTCTAGGGCGTTAACATCCGAAGGTTCTGCTTCGCCTCGGACGATATAGATATCAATGTGAGGTGGAATTTCGATGTCTCGCTCGGCGACCGATTGAAGAAAAGTTGACTGTTTGGGCTATGAGCAAACAGGAGAACTGTAAGGATAGGCGACATACCTTTCCCGAGCCGTTTTCACCGAGGAGACCATACCGATTGCCATAGTTGAGAGAGATTTCAGCGCCCTCTATGAGCAGACGACCGTGGAAGGAAAGTGTATAGGCATCAATCTTGATATCACGACCCTTAACGTCCGAAGTTAGGACTCCTGCAGCACTCCTGCTCGAATATGAGCCTATGAATATGGAACTGAGAAATATTATTCGTACCTCTCAGTAGCGAGGTTCAATCGGGCCATGGAAGACAAGTCTTCCTGGCTATTGGATTTGCTGGGAGCACCACTAACGCTGGTCAATGGCGTGCTGTGGCCATTTACAGAACCCGTCGGCGTTGTTGTCCGCGATGAGGGGCCAGTTCCAGCAGCCTTTTTTGCGGCCTTTTCAGCGAGGCGTTTTTGCTTGGAGGCGGAGGGAGCCATAGTCAGAGTCTGGTCAGAGTCGACGGCACCGATGTCAATCAATCTGATTTCAAAAAAATAAATCCATCAATTATTATTAATTTAGCGGAGTTTGAATGCACCCCTATGACGTTTCTGACCACGTTCAAGTGAATAACGAGCATTTGAATCCTTCAAGTTCAAACCAGCAGTTCAAGTTTCTCCCCTATGCATAATGGGAAATTTCAGACTCGGACCCTGATGGCTCTCTAATCCTATATAGGCGGAGCGGTCAGTCTAATGGTAAATTAGTCTCAAATTCTCGTTTCAATTTGGAACTTGACCATTTTTCACAGACCTTCAATCACGCAAGTCTCTTGATATAGGACTTCTCCGAGAAGTACAGCTCCATTCACGTCCATTCTTCCAAGTGGATAACAAAAACCTGCGCTCCATTTTTGTCAGCTGACATCTAGAATCCTCCACACACTCACTTCTTCGTTATCATTAGCGTGTCGCAAGCCTAGTAGCTCCGTTCTTATTGTCGTCGTATCACGGCTTCTCAGATTCGGCCGCAAGATTCCCGCATCGCAGTGACTGGGTGATGCGATGCGGAAATCTTGCGGGTCAGGCCTATAATTGTTGTCACTGTATCTCGTGTTCCCTTCACATCATCCTATTTTGATAATGTCCAATTCGAAGTCGCCGAGTTCGAGGCTTGTAAGGCGCCCACTTATCAAGCTTTTTTCGTCACTCTAGTCTCACCGGCCATTTCTACTAAAAGGCATCTTTTCCCACTGGTGTGTCTTCTCCAGCGCTCATGACTACAAGATGCTCTGTGCTATTTGTCGCTCTCCCTTAATCTAGATGGGCTGCCGGCAGGACCAGCATCCATCCAATCCTACTTGTCTGACAGAATGCGCTTGTGACCCGGCAAATGCCTTCTCATTCTCTTCACTCACACTATTTTCACAGTTGACATTAACTCAATATGAAAGATCGTGATCGGAGTTCTTAGAGATAGAATTGGGCACGCTGCTCTGGTAATGTACAAACAATGAAAGCACCATTTACGTTCTTTAACTCCCCTTTCGTGGCTCACGGGTGTAAAAGCACCTTTGTATAGCCCTCTACACGCCGATCAAATTTGTCGTACGCAGCAGGTGCCTGATCCAGTGACACCTCGTGTGAGACGACGAACGATGGTTTGGCTTTACCAGAGATAATCAAGTCGCGCAAGTATCGGTTGTAGGACTGCGGGTATTCTACGTGAATGGATTCATTCTGAAGAAGGCTATGCTTACTTTCACGTTGCACTGTCCAGTACCAATGGTCAAGCCCTTCTCGAAAAGTTTGCCTGTGTATAGGAAGTGAGTGTTTGGTCCATTCGGGGTACTGATTCTTACTGACCGAATGGGAACGAAATATAGCCCCTACACATGACTGTCAGCTCTATACTTCCCAATCTAATAAACGCTCTACGTACTTCGCCGCAGCTGAATCAGGAGCTCCAGGATCTTTGGGAACGTAGAGGCCAGGAATACCAAGTCCCCCAGTTGGCTTGACTACGCGAATCAACGACTCGAGGACTACGTTTGGTTGCTCCGTCTTCCCATCTCCAGTTGTTGCTTGGTATCCAACGGCTGCAAAGTCGCATAAGCATGGAATTCTGTTGAAAAGAACGCCTTTGACTCACCGTCAACTCCACGGTCGACTTCGTTTCTTATAACTCAACGTGAGTATCTCTTCCAATTTCCTGCTCGTAGTAAATAAAACTGACCCTCCGCGCAATTTCAAGATCTGGTCCACTGCATCGCCTTTGCTGAAGTCGATTGGGATACATCCAATTTCCCGCGCTTTATCCAAGCGCTCTTTGACGCGATCCACAACATAGACATCTGAGGCTCCCTGTATGTTGGCAGAATATGCCGCCATCAAACCAACAGGTCCACCTCCGAAAACGACAACGGATTCGCCAGGTTTGAATCCCTAGTCACACGTATCAGTGGATTTCCACAATGAGGATAAACAGTCAAAGACATACAGAAAGTTTAACACCATGCCAACCCTATCGAAAGACGTGGTCAAGAGGAGAAAACAAGAGGTATCAAATACATACCGTTGGGAAGATATCGGCCAGCAGTGAAAAGTCAGCTTCATTTTCTTTCCCGGGAGGAAGTTTCAGAGCGTTGAAGTCGGCGTACGGGACCCTGACGTATTCCTGATCCGCGTGAGCCAAGGCACGATACTCTGCTAATGGACGCTTACTGCCTGTCCGCCTTTGTATGGGCCCATAGCAACATAACTAATGGTATTCGTGTCAGAAGACCCAACCTTTTGGAGCAAAGAACTGTATCAGCATGCCACATACCCGTAAGCACTATGTCACGTTGTTGAAAAAGCAAGACATTGATCAGTATTCTCTATATTGCTGCTGTATTGCTGCTGAAACCTTACCCGCCAGCCTATCAACGAAGTTTCAATATACAGTTATCAATGTGGGCTCGTGTGAAGCCAAGTGGAAACTCCGTCAAGTGATCATAATGACTTACGAATCCAGGATTGACGTGGGTACAGAATGCAGAACGACCTTCCTCGCAGTTGGCGCAGCGACCGCAGCCTACATTGAACGGCATAACTACCCTGTCACCTTTCTTGAGGACCTAGAAGACGTTGAAGCTTTCCGAGAGTGCGGGGTGAGTGATACATACTGCGACTGCGGGACCCACTTCCTGAATGAACCAAGGACGTTAGCGCTACCTTCAAGCATTTGTTTTGGTCAACGTACATCGACTATTCCCATGCTGTTCATCGGGGTAAGCTGATCATACTACTGCGAAATGAAAAGGACTACGGACTTCTCGTGACCAAAAACAATGCCCGGCTCGGCCGCTGTGCGGCCCTCATACATATGCAAGTCACTGACCACGATGTTCAATCTAAGTACACGAACACTTGATCACCAGCATACCTTCCACAGATGCATGAAGTAGTGACTATAAGATCGCCAATCAGTTTCGGATAAAACGACAGCCATGGAAAGTCCAAGTACCCTTGACTATGACGTCATCTGGATGCATAATCTTGGGTTTCTCAACGTCGCGGATGACGACGCTGAACGGTTTCTCGTAGACGACTGCGCGCATAGTGGCGTTAGACATGGTGAGTGGCTTGTTGGGAGTTGGATGGGTTTGCATTCGCTTCGCTGTCTATCGTCCTTTATATTCCCGGAACATAGGGGTGATGTGAACTCGTGATGCTCGCATATTCAAATCTTCACATGCACATGCCAGTTCAGTGGCTGGCGTGCGGGATTTGAATCCTGAAAGCAGTGAGAGATTCGTCACATGGTATCTCGAGTGTGGGTAATTGGGGGTAATTGGATGGTATCAATCCCAAGTAGAATCACGTATTGGAACAACGCATCATGAAAGTTTGCCAATGTTTAAAGCTGCCACAAGTTCGTGCAGTTGCAGATACATAGTTTTTTGTCAAACTTCAAATAAATTCATTTCAGCCTCAGGTATATAATGTTCTGTAGGCCGGAGACAAGTGAATATATTGATCACTAACAGTAAGTAATTACCGAGATATGTTTTTCGACAACGAAACCAAGGAATTTCTTGTCTGATTTTCAAGTCAAATACGACACATAGTCAAGACTGCCTTCGACTTGGCAGTTTCTTCGCGACCAGTGATCTCATAAATTGCAATGTGACCATCGTTTTCAATGTATTGGCCGCTGATTGTATTAAATCGGGAAAGGTGAGGGCATTGAGTTCGTGGAGATAGATATTAGCCGGTGTCAGAACGTTCTGTTATGTACCTTTTCGTGTAGTGACCTCTAGAGAGCCTTCGATTAGTGATTCCTGCCTATATTCACGGTGCTTCTTCTTGATATGTTGGCCCTCTGACGGCAGTCCAGAACTGTTTTATTAATTTAAGAAGATTTCGCGACCACCACCGGAGTATCTACGTCGCTTCTATGCTCCAAGTATCACCTACTAAATTAGTTGACGTGGAGCCCTCAACTTAAGATAGAGCAATTCAGTGCCTGACTGACACACGTATTACAGGACTAAATTGCTTTTTCCAGATTTCGAAGTCACTTCAAGATATCGAGAGTAGGCCCTCCTAGTCCAGAAAATTGGCATCCATAGGCGAGGCATATTCACGCTCAAGGGCGTCGTCCAATGCACAAGAAATGTTTTCCTGTGGAACAGTCCACAATAGCTCAATGCTAGAAGAGTCAAATGATAATGGAAGCGTACAAAATGACAACGGGCCCGTGACGACGTTTGTGCTGAAACACTAATCAGGTCAATCTTCTAAGAATCGATGGGACAGTTTCCACCATTCTCACAAGCTGCTAACGTCGGCCTTATCGACAACTGGTGGTACGATGAGCTCGGAAAGCCTGCGTTTTGAGGCTTAGTTTCGAAGTCGTCGTGTGGGTAGAATTTACCGCTATGTATATATGACGATCCGGCCATTGACTTTTGCTTTCGAAATAACGTTCATAAATCAAATTTCTAAACGGTATCACGCAGATGTCTCAAGAGACGCTGTACCTCACCCAGATTTCGGTGCACATGTGTTAGCAGCAAAGTGGTCAAGTTTGACCTCGACCAACGTCGAAAAAATACCTTTTTCTTGGCCAAATCATCAGTTAGTATGATCGCTAGTATGATTCATGACTAGCAGCTGACTGGCGCTGGTGACTGGGTAACGTCCTGCTCCTGAACTACGGGAAGCTAGTATTTGTCACCATTTACATTAAAGACATCGATGTGCATACGCTATAAAGGCTAAAAATAATTATCTTGTAGACGAATAGGTCACAATTCGCGCGCTACATAGATACATCATCGCCATATCAATAGTGTAGGCCATTTAGTATCGAAAGAAGGTTTTGATCCTTTTGTTATGTTGGAGTAGTCGTGGCATAGAACAGCCGCTTTGCAAAAGGGCGCTGTTAAAGCTTCGACCCTGTACGAGGCAGTTGATGAATCGATGAACGTTGAACCTTAACTTTCCTTTTTGAGACCATTTTCTATTTTTACTTTTCTCTTCATCGTACGTTTCTTCCGCCTTCGCAGACATAGCAAAGCTATATATTGCTTCCGTTGCTACTACATAGTTTTCTCTCTGTAGTCTTGTCGAAGTACTTATACCACAGAGAACTCTAAATATTCACCCAAGTAATCAACAACCCGCGTATTCACTGAAGTGAGTAGAATAGCTATTCTCTTATGCTATGTCCATACCCCGTAAAGTCGTCTTCTTTCGCTTGAAAGTATATACTTGTCCTTAGGTATGTCCGAGTTGGCGACCTCAAGGCGGGTCTTCAACAAGTTGGTTTAAACATAGAAAAATACCAGGTCACCGGAGTCCCGGGCGGACAATTATTACCTGTCATTCGTGCGGTTTTTCGGTTCCGAGTTGCCGGTACTGATTTGAGCAATATTTCTGGTAATCGGGTGTCTTTCATTTGCCTTTCGGCTTGGACGGGTACCTGAAATCGTCTAATCAAGCAATTTTCTTGGCTGAGCCGAAAACGTCAATTCTACGGTATGTAATTAAAGACTACATTCGGGCTGGCTCGGAGTAAGTTGAGCACTAAGCTAGTAAGCTTTAGGCAATGCCATTGATTTCCCGGCCATACCGCGTTAGACTGATTACACTTTGACTGGGAAGAGGTCACTCCACACATTTAACATTGCAAATCTGGCTGACAGTACAGGACTCGTTTTACTTGTCATCCACTCTTTCATGTCTCCAGTATTAAGCGAATTCTTGGAAAACTCCATACCTCAAGGCTTTAGGATAAGTCACTTAGTCGCCTACCTAGCTGGTGAGTAGGGTTGAGCGGCATATGCTAGATGGCACCGAACGAACTAAACCACTTCCTAGTAGCTTACCTGTTCTGTGCCACATTTTACAGACTCGTCCTTCGACCCTACTTCCTATCGCCTCTATGCAGCCTTCCTGGTCCTCCTTCTGAAAATATTGTTATGGGCGACTACCGTGAAATGCTTGTCCACGAGCCACACCAAGCCTTGGGCAAATGGGCCAAAAGATATGGAGCGGCCGTCCATATGGTAGGACCGTTGGGAGTTGAACGGTTGATGGTTCTGAAACCCGAGGCACTACATCAGATTATGGCCAAGGATTGGCTTCAGTACCCTCGAGTAAGTGTTCGATCTGGTGCATGTGAAGATGCAGAAAACTTACTTCGATCCCAAGCCTGCATTTCTCCGTAATATCTTAGGGTTGGTTTCTGGGTACGGATTACTCACGGCTACAGGAGACGAGCATAGACAAATAAGAAAAGCCTTGAATCCTGCATTTACGCTTTCGAATCTCATGGCTCGTAAGTGTCTCTCCATGAAAGGGATAATTTTCTCTATTAAAGCCATCTAAGAAAGCGACATGTATTGGGAGTCTATCGATGGGTACATGAAGGCCATCTCTGGATTTAAGCTTGTTTCACTAACGGGACAATCCTCTAGACTCGTTGAGCTCCTCGAGGCTAAATCTGAAGCAGTAGAGAATGGGGCAGTTATTTCTGTATATGAATGGAGTACGTGGGTTGTAGATTGACTCGAAATTATCTGACGGCACTATTCAGTGAGCAAAGTGACTCTGGATATTCTATGCGAAACTGCTTTCGGGTATAAGGCTGACACACTCCATGACCCTCATAACGAGCTCGGGCTTGCATATCATAAGTTCGCGGGACTTCAAACAGGTACGTCTCCACGGACATCATTGTGGTATATCACTCGACAGATACTTTACATTTTCAGCAACTAATTTCTTTAAATTAATGGTGGGGATGACGGTATTGCCGGGCTTCCCCTGCCTTTTGGCATCTAATTGGGCCTACCGCAACCGTAAGGTTTTCGACTATATTCCTCTACTTAGTACGTGAGGGTACAAATGCAGTTTATTTGACTATCCTGAACCCTGATTGATCCTCTTCACAAAAGGTGGTCTCAGTACCATGATCGGATCGCTGTATGAAATCCGCCGAATTTCAAAGAAATTGTTGGACGAGAAGCTCCGCGAGGCTGATTTCGCATCAAACGAAGATGGCAAGCGCGACGTTATGAGCGTTCTTACTCGTGCTCGCAAAGCTGAGGAACAGAATATAAGCCCGGGGTGCTACGGTATGAATGAGCAAGTGATGATAGACCAAGTCGTAAGTGTCTGCCAAGCTCTTCAGATTATCCCGCTTAACGAATTCTTTGATAGCTAACTGTTCTTGGAGCTGGTCATGGAACCATCGCCGCCGGATTAACTTGGGTAGGAGCCGGATTCTGATCTGTCTCAAAACCTTTCACCTTACATTGCTTCTAGGCTTTATGGCTCCTTGCTAACCATAAGGAGAGCCAGAAAAAGTTACGACAAGAACTTGAACCACTCATGGGATCTGGATCTCGCCCCGATTTTCGGGAATTAAAGGATTTGAAGTGGTTGGACTGCGTTGTGTTAGTATGCAAATCAAAGGTGTCTTGTTGACATTGACAAAAGAATTTGCAGGATGGAGAGTCTGAGGGTAATGCCCCCGGTTCCTGTCACGGTGCGTATAGCGAAAGAGACAGGAACGGTTGATGGGATTGTCATTCCGCAGGGAACATTGATATATATCCCTGTATGTTCTTCACGTTCAGCGGCGATGACTCGAAATGACTTACTGGGTTGCAATAGATTCGGGCGGTTAATACGTGCACAGCAACATGGGGCGAAGATGCAGAAGAATTTTGCCCTGAAAGATGGTTGAATCTACCAAAAGCGTATCATCCGTCCTATTCGTTTTTATCATTCTTCGCGGGGCCCCATACATGTATTGGAAAGACGATGGCTATCTACGAAATGAAGGCTATCTTAGCGTACGTTTCTCTAAAAGATTTGTTTGGTCTACGCTAATGCCGACAATAGTGGTTTGATTGCGAATTTCGAGTTCGAGCCTACACATGAAGGGCAGCAAGTGAATCATACTGCTGGAATCACTATGAGTAAGTGCCCACATCCATCCCGACGCCATGGACTGATTTCATATTCCATACTTGCAGGACCTACCGACGGAATGCCTCTCCGGATTAAGCGTATTTATAGACCATACTAAATGACCTTTGTAGCGGCTTTCCGGGTTACTTACTACTTACTTCACCTATAATTTAAAGCAGGTAATTATACAATAGATTGCGTTAATATTAGAGGAGAAAACCAATGGGTTCGGAAAGAGCCTTCAGCCTGAGGATATCGCAGCACTTCGACTCGAACTTGTCCTCTGACAAAAATATTGACAAATAACTTCAGTACTCTATTACTACTACTAAATGCCTAATCATGCGACCGCTCAACCCCGTAAGTTCATATATCGATTCATTTGTGAACCATGCTTAATGATGGTCAAGTTAATGTATTGCGGTTCCTTGGAAAAAACGACATTGTGTGCTATCGCTCTGGCGGTTTCCTCATTTCCCCCGAAATCGCAGCCCAGTGGGCATCTCGTATCCGGGGCCCGGGAAGAGAGATCGACGTCAGATACATGATCCCAATCAACGACGCAATTCATCCCGGAGTTAAAGGTCATGGAGCTGCCTGCGAGTTAGTCGGAAACGAAGAATTGAATTACATGGTTATAACGCAGTCGGAATTTCTTGGCTTATACTCACCCAATCTGACCACTTTTGAGGATTTCGAAAGGGGTGGAAAAGAGGATGTTGTGGAACAATTCTTGAAGGATGAGGGTAAGTCGACGTTGGTATACTTATTCGCATACCTGACCTATGAAAAACAGGAGTGACTGACTACGAATTCATGACGATCTTAAGACGGGTAACGCCTTGATGCTTGCTTGCACAACTCGTTTGGTTTTCCTGTCTCTGCGTTCTCATTTGAAACATATGCCCTCCCGGAATATAAATGCACGACAAAGGAAATTCCGATTCTGAGCGACCTTTATGATACTGCGCACTGAAAACAAATAGTGAAGTTGTTATGAATGCGTGCACACGACGCGGTCCTGACACAATAGTTTGATTTCTTGTTCCATGCACGGAGGTTGCCTCTCTCCATTTGAAGCCATTTATATATAGTCATTCCCATTACCTTTGAACGGTTTTCAACGAATTATCTCGTACTTCAAACAAACCAATAGATAAAAGTAATACTGATAATATCTATACATGATTCTTGGCAGAGGTCGTGGAAGAGAGGCTATTCTGTGGCTGTGTCATATCACAGGTGTAACATCGCCTGGCTTCGAACGTCCATCAGTCTGGCTTATGGTCGACAGTATTACCTCTCGGTTCAGGAATATCTTCAAAAAATCTGAAAGCGCTCCAGAAGTCAATCTGGTCGAAGGTGCCGCAGATACGTCTCAGGTCGAACCAGTCTCCTTCGCTCTCCAGATCCAGTCTCTTATCGAAAACCTCCCTTTGCCCACTAGTACCCCGAACTCGGAGCCTTCTCAGGATGGGAATCAAGCTCTACCACCGTCTCCTCCTCAGGACTCAAAGCTCATGCGGATGCTGCGTAATACCGCCGTCATGAATGGCTCTCGCGGCACAAACGTTGACCGTCCCAGTATCTGGAGCATCCTCGAACGACTACGTTCTCCGCAGCAGAATAAAGAACCCACGGAGAATGATCATGATCATCGCAGCGACGACGACGTTTCAGACTTGTTCTCCGATTCATCGAGTGTGATGCTTTATTCTCCCTTGCTTCCAGCACGTGGCTCCCTCGTCGAGTTGGCTGATTCCGAGGTGACTATAGATGTTGTGGAGGAGGTGGGAGAAGACGAGGAAGAGGGGGAGGAGGTTGGTGGGGCTGAGATTTTACAATCCGGGCCGCCAATACCAGGTTGGACATGGGCAAACGTTTTACCTTCTTTTGACTGGTTCACTCAACCTGCGCAATCAACGTCCTCGGGAGGCAATGACCCTGCTCTAACGCCTCGAACGCGTGAGCGACAGCTGCGAGCACAAGCTTCCCGTGTTTGGATTCCCTCGAAAGAACAATTGTCTATTCAGTGTTTATGGTGGGGTTATCGGATGTGAGTTGACTGTCGTTTACCAGAACTTTGCCTAATGTCCTCATGCAGGTTCCTTCCTCCTCCTGTTTTGGACATTCTCAATGACAGACAACTTGAGGCCGCCAGACGTACCGTCATGATCACCACTGCGCTTACCTGGTTTTTCAACAATCTTCCGATAGACAGTCTCCCTCCCCCCCTCCGACCCACTCTTTTACTTATAAAACATATCGCCCCTTACCTCAGTTACATTGGAACGTTTATTTCGTGGAGTTGGGGTACAATGGCGAGTTATGACCAAGGATGTGGTATAACTCTCACAGCGACGTGGATATTACCGTTCGCGCTCATACCAGGGACGTGGTTTGAGCGGGATTGGCCAATGAGTCCTCCAAAGTCGCCTCGACCTCTACCCGGAACGTCGTCTCCTCAAATTGAACCTGTAGCCTTACAGTCTGAAGCCCATTCTCCTACTACATTGATCTATACAATGACACCACCAGCATCTCCACGATCACCTCCCTCAACCATTTCTACATCTACGCAACTACCAAATACTCCGCCTTCCCCTGGACCTTCAATTTTACTACCTCCAGACTCGGATCCAAGGTCTTCAGTAGCCCCATCGTCGCCAGCGTTATCCTTTGTCACGGCTCCGGGCTCACCGCCTCCTTCGTCTCCAAAACGCAATCCACTGAGCCTTGCTGGGCTCGTGGCGAAATCGCCTCTGATCCGGGTGCGACGGATACGATCGAAGCAGAACCTCAATCCTACATCCATTAGACCTCCACATCATAGTCCGTCACCCCTTTCCCAATCACATTCGCCACTGGATGCCGAGTTTGGTTATTCTGTCTCTCCCTCACCGCTGTATAGTACGACTCTACGTCAGACTCCCATAGACGCATCCT
Source organism: Agaricus bisporus var. bisporus H97 (assembly GCF_000300575.1). NCBI lineage: Eukaryota > Fungi > Basidiomycota > Agaricomycetes > Agaricales > Agaricaceae > Agaricus > Agaricus bisporus. Next base: position 871,391 of record NW_006267349.1, read on the forward strand.
CCTCTGGGGTATCTTATCCGTCGCCTCCTGCTCACCCACGCGATTTGCGATTGTTGCAAAGTCCAATGTGGGAATGTTCACCTTTACCCTCGGAAGATTCGCTGCCGCAGGAGGAACGTAACAGCGGCGGGAAAGGCAAAAGATTTTTTGGGCGGAGACAATCGTGACGGAGGGCGCTTATATCTGTACCTTTTTTGTATTGTTGTATTCATTGGAATATAGGCACGTGTGGTTTTATTTAGTGGGATCTGACAGGTAATACCAAGTGCCAAGCACAATGACCCTTGGAAGGTTAATCATCGTATGTCCAACGGAATTGCAAGTTGCCTGGGTCGGTGGACGGCGTTGTTTGGCCGCTCCACGGATGCTAAAAATAGGCGACTCCTGAGGGATAAATGCGGGGGTTGTTTGGACAGGATTGGCCACACGTTTCTTGTTTCTCCCATTTCGGATTGCATCCACCGCCGCTCGTTCACCATGTTTTCGCTCTCCCTCTCTGCTGTCTTCCTCGCTGCCTCCCTGGCCCGTGCGCAGGTCACCGGCACCTTCCCCCCCACCCCTCTCTATTCAAAACATTTCCCCCACCCAACAGACCTCGTCAGTTTTTCTTGTTTTTTTTTTCCCCCCCTGGCCTTTTACTCACTCCTCCTAGCCCGAAAAAGTCGATACCGACCAGGGCCTCATTCGTGGCACACAGTTTGGCTACAACATCTGCAACTCTACCACTGAAGGCCCCACCTCCCTGTGCCAGACGTCATACGTGAACGGTATCGAAGGTATTTGTTATCCGTTGCTACCAGACTCCCCATCACCTCCACTCACTTTTTTTCTCCCAGATTTCTGTCTCTGGTCTACCCCAACCGAAGGTAAACCTATCTCTGACACCGAGGGGGAGACCGTCGCCTATTGTTCAAAGAAGGGCTACGGCACCCGTGTCATGCCGGCCGGTACCATCAAGGGCCTTCAGGTTATAAAAACCCCCTCTTACATCTCTTACGTCGGTTTCATCGATCAGACGTTGCTTGGCCTTCCAGCCGATGACTTTGGTGGCGAGTTGGACCCCCATGGTGCTGACCTTGTACGTCTACTCTACCATCGTGTCTATGTCGGCCCTACTCATCCTTGTTGCATAGCGTGGTAACCCCATGGGTGGTGTCGTCTATTCGAAAAATTTCACCAGCGATGGCCTACCCACCCAAGTCCCTGATTGGAATCTCTTCATAGGTGGTGGTGGTTTTTGCATGAAGATCTGCGACCCCGCGGATCCCAACGCCGCTCGTTATTGCGAGAACAGACTTGATCGTATCGGCTGTGCCTACAATCTTCCCAGCAATGCTCAAACTGGCACATTCGAGGTCTGTGAAGGTGACAACATGGAGTTCCCCGGTGTTTACACAAGCAATGGCGCCACTCTCACTTATGCCCAACCGGCCGAGTCCCTTGGTCCTATCACCACTGTCCCTTATACTCCTGTTGTCCCCTCGTCATCCAACTGCGTTACTTACACCAGCGCCCAGATCTATACGGATCTTGTCGCTCCATCTGGTGCTACCTCTAGCGGTGCCTCTGGCGCAGCCCCAACTGCTGCAGGCCAGTCTACATCCACCGCGACCGGACGCGGTGCTGGTTCTACTGATTCACCCAACGACGCATCCGCCCTCGCGGTTTCTGGCATCTCCCTTCTTGGTGTCGTCTTTGCTTCACTCTTCTTCTCATAAATGATTATAATTACATGACGTCCTGATGTTTCTCGGATATTAAACTTTTTTAACCCTTTATATACCGTAGACTTTTGGCACTGTCGCTTACTTTTTCGTGTACTGACGATCGTGTTATGGACATTTTGCTTGGATATTTAATTAGCAATTGGACATGTGACTGATTGTCTTGATCCCCAACACCGACGATGCACTATGTTTTCGCCATCCTCGACACGGTGTTCAAGTCGATGGATAAGTCGTCCAACCTCAACAATGCCCTCGTCTCCCGCGCCGCGTTAGATTCCCTTTGGAGACAAGTCAACGAACTGTATCGGCTATTTAACCTACTGGCGTCCTTGAAAAAAGACCCCGACTCTAAAAAATACGTGAGCTTTGGCAACAGCCAAGATTGTATGAAGTTCTACAGGAATTTCGCGTCTGCCCGAGTCCAGCGACTGGACTCGTTTCCACCGCTATTCAAAACGCGTCCGGGAACTCGTTTACGACGGGCATGAATTTAAATCCGAAATGAACCCAAGCGTATTCAACGATGTTGCCAGAACGAGAATATCATTCTCTATCCTGCCCAATATACGTACACTCGTCTGGAGAGGTCCTATCCGTCTCTGCGTCATGTTTATGAATTCCAACCTCAGAAATTTCACCGTGCATATCCCGCGTACCCTCGACATCACGGCCTATCGTTTTTTTTTGCGTCCTTTGTTCGATGATATCACTGATCGAATGCCTGACCTTGTGTCACTCAATATACAAACGGACATACCAATGAAACTCCTTGAATTCGCCGTCGTCAGGCTTCTCAAATCCCTCCCCAACCTTCAAAAACTCGTCCTACCTCGCTTCTGTTTCACGACTCGTATCGCCGAGTGTGTTTCAAGACTCTCCAAACTCTGCTGTATTGAATACCATTACTCCCATAAGCAGGGCAATGGCGATCCAACCGATATCAAGATATTCAAGCCCTAATTGATGGAAGGCGCCTTTCCATCTTTATGGGATCTTTCACTTACCACCACATACGATAACCTGCAACGCTTTTTCACCATCCCCTTCTCTCCCTCTAGTATAACCATGTTGTATGTCGAGTCGCCAAATGTTGAAACGCTCAGCGCGATCCATCGGCTTCTCGTAGCCGTTTCCGAGAATTGTCAAATGCTTAAACTTTTGGCTCTAATATCTCGCCGTCGGTCTCTTGAGGTCGATCTAAGTGAAGACCAAATTAATACGACCCGGCGCGTCACCATACACACACTCAAACCGCTTCTTGCTTGCGCCAACTTGACCTCATTCGAAATCATTCACCAATATCCTCTTTTACTCCAACAAGAAGACGTGGAGACCTTTGCAACGAGATGGCCGTTACTAGAGACTCTGAATCTCAATAGTGAGCCATACGACCTCCAAGGGCCCAAGCTGACACTCGAGGCTCTATTTCCCTTTGCACGGCATTGTCATCGCCTCAGTGATCTCAGCATCTTCCTTGACGCCTCCACAACCCTTATTCCCAAAATATCTTTGTCATCGCCGCCCCCTGTGATCTCGAGCCTGAACAGGCTGTCCATGGGACTTTCCAAAATCACCGCATCGGCACTGGTCGCCATTTTCCTCAGTCACCTCCTACCTGTCACATGTACCGTTGACTACGGCGTTACTTGGTTGGATCATTTGATTACGGTCCAGCGAAGACTCGTAAACTCGGGATTTTTGGTTAGGTCTAACCATCCATGGCAGCGTGTTCTTCCCCTAGCGTTTTCATACTCTTCCAAGCTATTGTAAATGAGTGCTATGACCATCTTTGAATCAGAATGAAACAATTTGCTCGCAGCGTAACTTTCTCGTCGTCGTCAGCGGAATTCCCTACAGATGTAACCACCATCATCAATTGTCGAGGCTGCGAGGTGAATCCGATCATGGACAAGGGTCAAAGGAATATTACCGGCGGCCCACCAGTATCCTTGGTTCCAGTAGCGCCTCGCCATCACTCAATTCTTTTGACTGTGACCTGCGCAACTTGGACATTAAACACGTTGTACCGAGACTAAGGACGCTATTCCTCAACAACCACGCTGCCGACCAGCTTTAAACTCCACATAATAGGAGTAAAAGGAAGGAAATATATATGCTCCAAAGATGGAGGTAATGCGACTAGAATTATGCTCACGGCAAATGGGATGGCTTGGTAACCGGTGAGTACGGCTATCGGTCAAATACCTCGTTGAAATTTTACCATAGACTCTTCATATTCAGTAGTATGGCGATACACTACTCTATAAAACATGTATCAAGGTTTTAGAACGAACGAATGCCACTTCAATATAACTCAAGTTAAATTCCGGGGTTAGGGGCGGAGGAGAAACTACGAGCGAAGCGAGTAGTTTCGACGACGGGGCACAAGGGCTGGGAGGGGGGACCTCCGAGCCTGCCCTTTCGTCTTTAAAGACTCGTCAGGTGCCATACGTCATAAGGGCCAAGACCTCGGACATCGAGCATCTGACAAGCCGATCAGACTACTCGCCTCGCTTCCAAAGAACGAGGTACAATACATAAATAACTACCAATATAAAGAGTGGATGAAGGACCGGAATAGATAGAACTCACCTGGCTCCGGCACGAGGTGCGCTGTCTTCCCAGGGAAGACAGAACGCGTGAATTCTAAAGATAGTTATCTTATCATATGACATAGATAAGCGCGCACCTTAATATAGCGAGTTTGGCGCCGACACGTGACCTGTGGGAAAAACACCCCTTCCCAACCTGAGAACCCAGAGCGTGAGAAACACGGTTAGGTCCGTTAGCGGTTAGGGGTTAGGGGTACACACGTGGTTAGTATGTTGTTAATCCAGTGTCGGATATATTAAGGCTTACCGCGAAAGTGTATTGCAATGTCCGTCTAAGCGGATTAGAGCACTCGCAAGGTAATAAACTAGACGACTTAATTACAAAGTAACTAAACATAAGAAAAATCCCCGTCCCCAGCTGCACGCGGTTGCATAAGAGGCGTATGATTGGATGCGTTCATCACTAAAGACGAAACTCCATCCAAACAAGAGTTACTGTCCAGCACCCGGAACTAGCACCGATAACGAATTACAGGACATAAGTCCCCACGTCACCGGGTAGATTTACCCAGGGTTTACCCGGCTTCACCCAGGTAGGACAGAATAACGCTAAAGGACGGCAGAGCCTATCAATCAGCCCGTTAAAGAAATCTAATAGCCGGCAAACCAGAACCGCGGAAAGACACGGCCTAGATCTCTATTACAGGAATGTATTCAAATGTTTAGCCACATGTCCAAGGTAGTTTGATGGGATGGATCCCGGTCGACGTCATCTTTACGATGAAGGACCTTCACTACTTGGCGGTCGTGACGCATCAAGACAGATTTGCGCCATGCGGCGGCAAGATCTATGATTTCCGTAGTCCTCTTTTTAGACACTAGGAATCGGCGATCGAGAAGTCCGAGTTTGTCAAGTCTATAGAATTGGCCATACGCACCTTCCCCTACCATACTAGGATGATACTCCGAGCCCGGAGGCAGAGCACCACCGTTTTGGCGGAGGTTAGATAGTACGACGTTCCTAAACTTGGTTTTCGACACGGCCGGATGTAGATCTTTGATCGTATCGGCTCGGCCGAAGGTCGAGACGCGAAGCGCCTCCAACCACCCGTTCTTCATCTGTTCTTCTAGTTTTCGAACGTTAAAAAAGTCCCAGGATATGTTATATTCGCTTTTTAGCACAAGCACGTCAGCCCGTGGCGGCGAGTTCTCTCTTAATCTCGTATCCCACCGTGTTTGGTAATTTTGTTTTAACCAAGAGGCGATTAACATAGGAGGATAGCCACGTGCGATGTAAATGTCCGCAACTTCTTTACACGCATCCGCAAAATCGTCAAATTGCGAGCTAAGCGTAGCCATCCGGCTCAGTTCACCGATGAATGTGCCTTTTTTGACATACAAAGGGTGAGAACTGATCCAGGGTATCCGTTCAAAGTGGTTCAGCGGTTTCCGGTACGGCTTCCATTGAAGTCGCTTACTTTTATCGAAGTAAAGTGTCATATCCA
>NW_006267350.1:0-55088 GCF_000300575.1 Agaricus bisporus var. bisporus H97
CAAGGGTCGAGAAGAAGAAAGGGAAGAAGAATGGGAATGGAAAGAAGCAGGGGAAACAGTAGACTACCCTGATCTATTTGTAACTAAGCAACGGACGTTTGAATACAACGTTGCCTCTTCTTATCCTGACCAGCTATTGACACTCTCCTACCCTGAGGCCAGACAATTTATACTATATCGAACGCCATTAGTAGTTTTAGAAGCTGCGAGATATCGACATAGTATCCACCTAGTGGATTGTCACGTGCCAGACGAGCTGGCTATCCACCTTAGCCTGGGTCTTAAATACTTATTTCCGTCTCGTGCAAATAAAGAATTAATTTCTTTCGCATGGACAGATTTCGCCGACCGGCTTCGCTGGCGACTTAATCATGAACTTAGTACGAACCCCGAAGAGGAGGACCTCTTTGATCCAGATTACTATATCCCTCCACAGTCTCGCGCTGTTGCGAAGGGTATGGGAAGCATCATTGAATACGGAATCACATGCGGCGCACGGTTTGTCCAAGAGACACTCTCTAATATGCCCAGTGACGAAACTGAGGATTACTCTGTAACGAGCTTTGCACCTCCAGTTAAACGTATTCGCCGGTATCTAGAGCAGCAGCAGCTCATAGTTACGATTACCGACAAAAATCTCGGATGCGCAGTTTGCTCGGCTGCCTGGATTAAAGAACAAGAATTAAAACTTCTTAATGACCCGGATAACTACGAAGAGTTAAGCTTCATGCATGTCATGGAACTCTACGAGTTTAAATTAAGGGAAATGGAAGAACTTGGCGAACTCGCGGAAAGTGCAAATGAGTACTCTCCGCAATTAGCAGATTACCTAGTGTCAAGAAGTAAGATTGTACGTGCGGATTATTCTAAAGCCGTCATTCCTATCTTCTACGCTATTCCTAAGATTCATAAGAATCCGTTTAAAGGAAGGCCAATCGTACCGTGCCACTCTGTAGTACAAGGAACAGCTGCTAAGTTCGTATCTAAAAGTCTCAAGCCTCTTATAGAGGCGTCACCTTATATCTGCATCGGAACGAAGCAACTGGTGTTAAAATTGAGCAAACTGAACCTGCCCCGTTATCGCTGGATTAACGGTAAATGGTGCAAACTTCACATCGTTTCAGGAGATGTGGTAGCCTTCTACCCACACATCCCTGTTGAACAAGCGCATACTATTGCGTATGATCTCTGGTCCCTGTGGTCTCAGAACGGTGAGAATAAGCACGATATTCATAGGCACAGCATTTTTCAACGACTTCTCAAGCGTTGTATGCGTGCGGCGGATTCAGACCTCCTTATGCAACACGGAGGAAAATACTATCGTCAGAAACAAGGACTAGCTATGGGTGTCGCGAGTAGCCCCGACTTAGCTAACCTGTTTGGCCATTACTTTGAAAGTAAATGGGATAAGATGAACAGTATACAAATGGGTTTCTATACCCGTTACATCGATGACACCTTCGCACTTGTATACGCCGAAACGGCAGAACATGCGAAAGAATTCATGAATGAATTAGCTTTTGATGGTTGCACATTGGAATGGTCGAGCTCCAGCTCGCATATGATTTTCCTGGACTTGATTGTCTACTTCGATTCAGAAGACAGGCTTCAATGGAAACCTTACAGGAAACCGCTTAACCATTTCGAGCGTATCCCTTGGATATCTGCCCACCCCACGTACGTTAAACGGGGGACTTTTCTGGGCGAATTATCGAGGATGGCTACTCTTAGCAGCACGTTCCTCACATTCGTGGAGTCGTGCAAAGAAGTAGCTTGCATCTACATTGCTAGAGGCTATCCTCCTGGTGTTATAAACTCGTGGTTTAAACAAAACTACAAAGCACGCTGGGCATCTCGACTTAGAGAAGAACCGGTGGCACGGGCTGAAGTGCTTGTGCTTAAAAGCGAGTATAACCCGGCTTGGGACTATATTAACGCTCACCAACTTGAAGAACGTATGAAGCAAGGATGGTATAGTGCCCTAGAGCACTTTTCCATTGGAGACGAAAAGTTTGATAATACTCTTCGTTTTCCAGAAACTAGTCTTGTACCCCGGTATTCCAACGCTGACCGTCGTGACGGTGATCTCTTTGAGGTTCACCCGTTCTTCGGCGGCAACGGTAACGCTGGTCCGTACGTTAGATTAGATAAGACTTCGCTTCTCGGTAAAAAAGTCATAGTTTCTAAAAAACGTACTAAGAATCTATTCGACTTAACTACTATGTGGAAACACAACGTTCTTGAAATAACGGACGCAACCGAGGCGGGAAATGAGGCTAACTCCATACGTCAAGTACGGAGTGTACTCGCACCGCACTTTACTCAACCGTCGCCCCCAGGAGTCGTTCGCGACTGGGATCCGTTTGATGTGGAAATGACGGAAGCACTACCTTTGTAGTAACAAAGCGTAGTCGCCGACTTCGCGTAGAAACGGAAGCACGGATGGTAGGAGGGAGACTAGTTCGACCCCTGTAAAACCTCTAATTCGCTACCCGGTCTTTTACGTGAAGGACGCTTTGGAATGCTACTATTAGTGTTTTTTACGATTCCTAGCATACCTGAGGGAGGCCATAACCTCCCGCGTACCTTTGACGCTTGCTTTGCTCTCGTAGGAAAAACGAGCCCTCCGGGGGTGTGTCTTATACGTGCCGCATTTCTTGGTCGGCTTAAGGACTATGTGGATCCCGTGAACCATACGTATTTGGTAGACGAAATAAGAGGGAGGCTTCGCCGACCATGTAAAACCTCTATTTTTAGTCGAAATTATAACACCAATTCGTAGATAGTATAGTTATATTCTTACGAAGACTCGAGAGTATCTTCGACACCTTCTGTGTCTCAGCATACCCCCGTGCGCTCTGAGGGATTGTTTATCTGAACGGCCCGGAGAACGGCGTGGAGAACGACTTGTCTTAGTACCGAAACCTTCGGGGAATAAGGAACGGCTTGCTCTAGTACCTGCGTCCTAGTACCTGGTGACCTAGTAAGACGACGCCCAATAGTGAGGTCGTACGGTAACACTGAATAGGAACCTTGCTTCCGGAATAACTAGAGCTGCTTTTGTAGTGTGGTTGTTTCCGTGTCTTGTGGCTTTCACCGCAAACTTCAACCTGGTATTAAGTTATCTTGTTGTTCTACCCTGTGGCGGATCGTCGACTTACCTAAAGTTCGTCTTCGATATTGGTCATAGATTTACTCGGCGGTACGTCGATTCGAATTCCTAATCGAGAGGGGTCAGCATACTAACCACATGTATCCTCTAAAAAATAGGTCCTAACCCTAAGTCCTAACCCTAACGGGTTGCCCTGCGGGCACGGACACGGGTCTGGACCTATTTTTTCTCACTCTGTTCTATTTTAGGAAGCACAGCCACTTCGGATCAACTCGCAGTTACGTAATCAAGCACGTGACAGGTTACCCCAGGTAACCCCAGGTAAGTCTATTCTTAGTTTGACAGATGCCATCTGTCAAACTCCGTGTTGACAGCTGACAGCTGTCAAAGATGACAGTTTACCCTTCTCTTAGGGTTCTGTCAGACCAAGGTACGTGTCAAACTCTGCTCCGAGCGCCTGATGAGTCTTACATATAAGACGAAAAGTTCTGTGGGTGGTCCCCCAGAATTTTGCGTCTTTTTGTTTGACACACCATTCTAACACACTCATCATCACCCTAACCCCCTAACCCCCTAACGGACCTAACCGTGTTTCTCACGCTCTGGGTTCTCAGGTTGGGAAGGGGTGTTTTTCCCACAGGTCACGTGTCGGCGCCAACTCACTATATTAAGGTGCGCGCTTATCTATGTCATATGATAAGATAACTATCTTTAGAATTCACGCGTTCTGTCTTCCCTGGGAAGACAGCGCACCTCGTGCCGGAGCCAGGTGAGTTCTATCTATTCCGGTCTTTCATCCACTCTTTATATTGGTAGTTATTTATGTATTGTACCTCGTTCTTTGGAAGCAAGGCGAGTAGTCTGATCGGCTTGTCAGATGCTCGATGTCCGAGGTCTTGGCCCTTATGACGTATGGCACCTGACGAGTCTTTAAAGACGAAAGGGCAGGCTCGGAGGTCCCCCCTCCCAGCCCTTGTGCCCCGTCGTCGAAACTACTCGCTTCGCTCGTAGTTTCTCCTCCGCCCCTAACCCTATTGTTGTCTCCAATTACGTGGATGGCATTATTGGTACTATTTTGGATGGAATTGCCTGGGCATTGGTGGCCTTTGGGAAACTCTGTTAAGTTTTGTCCCGCATTGTCACAGGCTGAAGCACCCACCATCGGGGATCCCGTCCTCATCCTCTGAGAAAAGGAAATCCCGGAGCCACGCCTTGAACCTATTCCATCTCCTTCCAAGTGTCATTCGAACAAAGAGAGAAGGGAGGTGGAGGTGGGAGGAAAGAAGCAATGCTGCTGCCTCGAGGGACTACAGCCCATGAACGGTCTGCACGGCGCTCGGCAATGACCCTTGTCCCAGCCAGGCGCTTCCGTGTGTATTTTTAGTCATTCCTCGACAAGTCATTTCGTGTGAGGGAAGGGGCCGGGTGTTTGGTCATGTTTCAGGTATTAGCTTCTGCAAGCCATCGACTTATCAATCAACTCTAACGGAGGTCGAGGCACTTACAAGTCGAGTGGGCCAGAAGAGGTCGCTTAATAGAATATCGAACCAAGTGATCGACATCAGCAGCACTCGACACAATATCCTAATCCTGAGTATGGCTTTGTCGCACACACATCCCACGTTTCTCATACACATATACCTTCTTGTCAAACTTGTAATTTCAGCGATTGATCTTCGTCAATTCAAACATCTTTCACAAAGTAAGGTCGACGTCAATGACATTAGCTATATTTGAAACACAGCATTTCGCTCATCTTCCAGCAAGTCGCTCGGTAATGTAAGCTCAGCATCCCTCGATCCCCGGATATTATAACAGTCCAAGTCCATTTCGTCATAGCTATCATAGTGAGCTTGAATACCAATAGGAACGTCATGATTTAATTCGTCGTCGACTTCGGGAGCACACTCTACTTCAGGGACAATTTGTACTCTTGTAAGCGGCAAGCGATTTTTGCCTATTGGCAGATCCAGAGGTTGATGTGGTCGCGATCCTAGTCGGTCCGCGAGATTTCCAAAACGTTTCTGCCAGGTGTCGTAGTCGGGAATCATTCCGAAGGGAAGTTGACGAGCACAAGCCATACAAGACAAAACAGACTGTATGCGAGGGATTCACGGTCGTCTCGGGGTGCAAGATCTATCCGGGTATAGCTCAATCACATGAGGAATATGAAAAGAGTGTAGTATAACATACCTATGCCGTGGTGTGCATTGATGCTTGCCCAGTCGGCGGCGCCAGACATCCATACCTTCTTCACGTTTCATGTTTTTCAGGTTCGAATAGCACGGGCCCGGTAAGGCCGAAGACGATGATACGACTTGGGTTGGATCTTTGAGAGAACGAAGGATATTGTGTGGTTTGACGTCGCGGTGCACAAAGCTACCAGAAAAAGACTTTCTGATCAGCAAAGATGAGTGAATATGGCCAATAGCACTCACCATGTGTTCTGTAACGCGTACAGAGGTCTTAACCAACGGCGTTCCACCCTCTTCTGCCAATCTGTTACATTCCACATCTGAATCCTTTCCAAGCAACTCCATCGCCATATATGCGGTAGACGACCGTAAGCGTAAACAGCTGTAATGGCTGGGTGTCCTTGAAAAAGTCGTATCACCCTACATTCATGTTCTAGAAAAGTCCGTTTGACGCGTCCAGGAACGCGCGATTTTTTGATACTTTTCGTGAGGGAATCTCAACCGTTTCGTGGACGGAACCCTGTTGCCAATAGTGAGTAGGAACGCGCCAATTTGATACATTAGCCAGCTCACACATACACCGTAACCTATAGGCCGGTAAGAGACTTCATAGACCAAAGAGATGCTTGTAGTCGGTGAGCTGACATCTGGCAGCGCGTAGTCACAGTCACAAACGTAACGCCTTCTGGGCGGGATAGTACGACGAATTTATGCATTATATTATTCCTTACCCCGAGTAATTTTGCATTTGCGTTGTGACTGTACCAGTCTCTACTATAGGAACATTTGTGCTGCAGTGGAAAGGTGTCAACGCACGTCTCATTACACAAGTCTGGGTAGCGAGCCAATCTCAGGTCGTCAAATTATACATATAAATTGATATTCCATAGCGTTATCACTAAAGTAGCATGATCCTTTCGTCGCTAGAGCAAAAGGGGCGGCGCGAAATCGAACAAGATATATGTCTGGATTTAAGAAGTAGGTAAGGCACAGCTTGATAGTACAGGCCCGGAAGCACCGTACTACAGATATATTCGCAGATGGTCTTAATTCGCCGCCGTCAAATCTTCTCAAAAAGCATTCTTCCTACTCTACATGTCAGGTTAGGTCAAGTCATAATTTGCATTTCCGGTCAGTTCAACGTTAGACAGCAAATGCGTGATTGACTAAAACGGCCGTCGGCGATGTTGGAAAAGATGGAGAAGGCCTTGGAGATAGGCGATAGTGAGCAAGGTCGTTTGGGGAAAAAAGTAAGGCTGATCGGAAGGAAATGAGTCAGAACCTCTACGATGATGAATTTCTACTCTTTTTACCGGTACGCTTACTGGTATTGCGTATTCCGAATGTCTGTGGTTCAATAACCTATCACTGAAGCAGCAAAGTTTCGCAAAGAACAATAATGGGTATGATTAAACAGGATACTCTACGCGGTGCTCAGATACTGGCGCGAACCGTAATGTACTTATACCTTCACTCGTTCTATGGAAGTAGTCTGATCCCTGAGATACTCGATAAATAATCAAAAATGACGCCATGGGCTAAAAGTGGACGCGTGTTTTAACTCCAGCACATCAGTCAAATTGAATCCTAAAGCTCACCTGCATAGGAACCCAAACTTGCGTCTCTATGTTCCCCAAAACACCTTGAGAATAACCCACAGCTGCAAGTACATCAATGACCACGACTAAGCTGGCTGATTCAATTAACACCGTCATTATACTGAGGTAAGGCATTTCATGGTTTTCTCCAAAAGCCTCGCGAGCAGCGCATCGATAACGGAGGATGAGGATGACAATGCACGCAGTGATCAAGGTGTTGAGAAAACCGGTTACGCTGTATTGGAACGGGGGGAGCGCATCTGAAAGTATTCCGCCGACGTTGAATGCAGCAAATCGAGCCACAACTATGGAACCGGTGACTTTGTGATGAAAAATTGAATATTGCACATCCAGATCATTTCAAGCAACTCACAAATCATCACGATATAGACAATCAATGGCATTACCCACAGTAAAGTGAACCAACGTCTCTGCGACTGTAATCCTCCACAAACAGTATAACACCTCCAGACCTGCATTCAAGGTCAGTAAATCAATCATGGAGTCCTAATTCGAAATTCTCACAAAGAGACCGTCTGTCGTAACATTGATTAACCACAAAGGAATAGTAAAAGGTCCAACGTATGGATTTCGTGGCAGCATATTCTGAAAGAAGCAGACATCATCTAATACACCGTTGAGCGTCGCAATAATGTCAACAACTTCCGTCGCGGTTGTCAGGACCAATGTGAAAATCACATATACGATCAACGCCTTGTTATTGTTGACTCGTGAGTGACCCCCGCTTTGCGAGTCTCGCCGTCGTAGGCCAAGATAGCAGGCATACCCAACGACTAGTAGAGCACCATATCCTATAGCAGATAAGATACAACCCACTATCCAAGATAGCCTAATTGCGTGGATGGTGCTTGGTAGAGAGGTTAGACAGTCGTCTTGACCCATGCCAAGCGAAAGTTGAAAAGACCAAGAACAGGAGGGACAACGTTTCCTGGTGATAGACCTGATGACTTGGTCAAGGTGATAGCAATCTCTGATCAGCAGCAGTGTGCACTTTATCATGAACAAGCAAAATATGACGTAGAACATCATTCACATCATTCACCTACATGTCTGGTAAAATGTAGTACAATATGAATCGGAATATGGGAGGTTGACGTTTGGCACCCCAACCAAAAACGCGACGGAGTGTTCATATCATTAATATTAAAGTACTGACGAGTCAGATCACGCTATTGAATTGAAGATGTTCAATTAGATAGTGAGGGACTAGGATGGTTTGTACTTACTTTTGTCGATCTTGAATCGCTCGTGGCTAACCCCGATACATCATCTTCATTAGTATCATTACGGTTACCATCCATCAATCTCTATGAAACATAGTTGTTTATTATTATATCCTCTCACCTCCGAACGAGGCGCATCGATAAGGTGGTTATTTCGGGACTGTGGATACCTTGTCGACAGCTCGGATAAGAGCTGTCCCGTTGCCCGTTTTCTCGCTTCCAGTCGATACTTTTGTGACGAGAAAGGCTAAACCGCTGGTGCCTTATAAAATACATGTGAATCATAAAAACTCATTATGTGAGGTACCTGTGTAGAGAGGGTGAATCGGTTACGGTCACTCTCGCCGACCATCTATCTCTTACGGAAAAGGATTCTACCACCTCGCCGACAGGATAAGGCGTTAAGGAAGCCGTGTTGGATTAGAAGGAGCAAGTCGGAGGAAACTCCTCCATGTTTGAATACGGCAAAGTGACAATGATGAGACTGGTACCTGCAAATGATCAAGGAATGTGCTTTGCACATTTGGAACTTGACTCACAGAGCATTACGAAGTAGACAGCTAACGGCGCTTCCCACAATAAAGTAGACCAATCTCTCTCTCTCTGTTCCTGTAGACCTTCACAAAGCGTATAATACCCCCAAACCTGCAACAACAGCGAGATCAATCACAGAATTCATACAAGTAATCCGAAATCTCCCTACAAAAAGGCCATCCGTCGTAATATTGGTTAACCAGAACAGAATCAAAAACCGTACGAGATACAGATTCGGCGGCTGTGAATTCTGAAAGAAGTTGGTAAAATCAAAACGCAGTCGAGCATCAACACGATTGGTCCCAGTAGTCAAGGCGAGTCTGAACACCACATACATGATCAACACCTTATTCCTCTTGTTGTTGACTCCTGTCGTGCTCTGCGAGCCTCGCTGTCATAGACCAACAAAACAAGCATGTCCGACGACAAATAGAGCACCGGATCCTATACCAGATAGGACACAACCCACGATCCAAGGTATCCTAACTGCGCGAGTGGTGTAGGGCAGAGAGCTGAAGCAGTTGACATTCGTACTAGGAAGGAAGGGAGGGATGAAAACTTCCTAGCAACGCTGATGCTGCATGAGCGTGAGTCGAGCCTGAGCTTCCATAGAATAACCCAGATAGAGGACGTGGCACAGCCGAACTTACCAAGGCTTGATAATCACCAATATGCTGCCAAATGCAAGTGAAAACGCATTATTATATATTACGCACAAACTCAGCTTTAGAATACTTTCAAAGTCTATAGTGACGTCACCCTCTCCTCCTTCCCTTTCCCTCCAAGTCAGTCTTCCTCAACCTTATACTCTTGGGCGTAATCTCCACCATTTCCTCCTCACTCATATAGCTCAACATTTCCTCCAAGCCCATGAACCTCGGCGACCCCAACACAAGCTTATCATCCGCCATCACCGTCCTAAAATTTGTCAATTGTTTTTTCAAACACGGATTGACATGCAACGTCTGTGGTTTGTTACATTCGCCTATGATCATTCCCGGGTATACTAAAATAAAGAAATAAATAAGAATAAGAAAGACGACGATGAAGAAACGCACCTTGAGTATTAGGTTCAATAAACATCACACCTCTCGCCTGTAACGGTGCCATAGCATACCCCGAACTCACACCATTCACCATCGAAACCAAACTCCCCTTGTCCCCTCTCCCCGTATTCGCAATCAATCCCTGCTTCACCGGCTCATACCCCTTGAAAATATGATTCAACGTCCCCTGCCCATGTACATCCGTCTTAAATTCTCCCGCCAAATACGACAGTAACCCTCTCGAAGGGATATGCACCGTGATTTTCACAAAATCGTCGGAAGACGGATCATATGAAACTAAAGTTCCTTTGCGGAGAGTGAGTTTTTCGACTACTGTCCCGGCATACTGTTCTTTGACGATGATGTTGCATTCTTCGACTGGTTCTAACCATTGTCCAGGATGTTCTTCATCACGGATAAATACCGCTTTCGGCGCCCCTACACAGAGTTCAAATCCTTCTCGACGAAGCGTCTCAAGTAAGACGCCGAGATGTAAGACGCCGCGACCGCGGATTTCGAGGGATTCGGCAGTGGGTCCGGGAAGGACTTTTAAAGCGATGTTGGTTTGGGATTCTTTGAGGAGACGTTGGCGGATGAGTTGGGAGGTAAGTTTTGTGCCTTCTTTTCCTGAAAAGGGCGAGTCGTTCGGGTGGATCATGATTGAAATTGTCGGCGGGTCTATCGGCGTCGTCTACTATGACATTAATATATGGGCGAAAATAGAAGGAGAGACATACGGGCAAGGGTTGAAGACCTTTCTCGTCCCATCCATCGGGACGAATGAGAGTCGCATTAACACCCACCACGACGTCCTCACTCAGCCCTTTAATCCCGGCAATAGACACGATTTCGCCCGCGCCAGCCACATCCCTCTCCTCCCTTTCCAATCCCTTCCTAATCAAAATCTTTTTCACTTTCCCTTCCCCAATTTTCTTTCCTTCCGAATCGATAGCCCAGATGGTATCATTGACCGCGAGAGTACCACTATGGATACGGCCGAGATGCAAAAGACCGAGGTATGGATCGTGTTCGAGTTGGACTGAGAGCATGGAGAAAGGATCGGTGGTAGGGAGATGAGTCGGGGCAGGGACGTGGGAGAGGATGAGGTCAAAGAGAGGTCCCATGGAGGTTGAGGAGGGAGTCATAGTGGTCGACGCCCAGCCCTGTTTTGCTGACGCGTAGAGCAGCGGATACTCGGCCTGTTCGTCTGTAGCACCCAGCGTAGCAAAAAGATCAAACAAATCACTTTCCACCTGAGGCACACGCGACGTCTGTCTATCGACTTTGTTCACAACCACCAATGGCCTACAAATAAATTCAGCAAAGGAGGTGAAGGACTGGTTAAAGCGCGCATTACCGTAAACCTCGACTGAGAGCTTTACTCAACACAAAGCGCGTCTGAGTCATTGGACCTTCGGTAGCATCGACAATCAACGCCACGCCGTCCACCATACTCATAATCCTCTCGACTTCTCCACCAAAATCCGCGTGTCCAGGCGTATCCACAATATTAATCAGATTTCCCTGAAAATTGATACTGGTACATTTGGACAAGATGGTGATGCCACGTTCGCGTTCGAGGTCATTGGAATCCATGACACGGGTGGCCAGAACATCGCCAGGAGAGGCGGAAGACGGAAGTTCGGAAGTGAGAGTGCCGGATTGCCGAAGGAGTTGGTCTACGAGGGTTGTTTTTCCATGATCAACTGGTGAAAGAAAATGAGAACAACTGTCACAACATTTGGGAGAAAGTTACCATGGGCGATGATGGCAATATTACGGATGCGTTCTGGAGAAAACGAAGTTGCGGTTGCAAACGAGCGGAAACGGAAGCTGCGAGGCAGGCGATGGCACTGCAAAACACTCCTCAGCATTCGCAACTAACTGACCGACGCGTCTACAAACGCACGCCGAAATTTACTTGACATCACGTGAACATGCCACTACATACGCAAACTCCTCCACTTTATGCAATCCCACCAGCGTATTCTCTCAAACCCTCCTTGAGCGGTTCAATTTGTGCCATGAGAAGCGCAAGTTTCGCTTTGAATTTCTGTACGAGGTCAAATCAATGTTACTATCCAACGAGCGAAAGATTATCGGTCTCACCTTGGTCGTGATTACATGTGTTCCTTCCTGAAGCGCAATATTGATCTCAATGGATTGCTCCGTAGCCTGGTCAAGTTATCAATGTTAGATATTCGGACTGAAAGACACTCACAAAAGCCCATATACTAGCAAGAACGCCAAAATTGCCACAAAGGTCATCGATATCAGGTTTGAACTTCTCGACGTCTGCCTGTATGGCTGCCAACGCCACCTGTTTACCGACCGTTTTGGCGAGCCCAGCTTGTGCTTCCTTAAGGTTGGCTAGTGCCTCTGGTGCAGATTTCGTAAACGCTGATTCGAAACTTTAATGTAGAGCACGCGCTTACCCTCTCGCTGACGCTTATACTTAATAAGGTACCCAGCTGGAATGGCGGCAACAAGCTAAGAAGAGACTGTAAGCAGGATGCAAATGGATCATAATGGGCTTTTACCTACAAACACGAAGATGGTAACACTCAACGCTGTAGAAGCGTCCTTGATCTAAACGAGGCAAAAGTCTTGAGTGAAACAGTGATTGGCGAGGCGATGAGCAACAATGTAACCTTGCCATTGAGACTGAACAAAAAAAAAGGTTTTCAGAACACACGAAGCCAATCCGTCGCACAGGACGCAATCAGCAATTTTATTTTGAAACTTTCTGATATCAGCCTCAAATTGTTTCGCATCTGTCGTTAGTTGTTGCCTCTGTTGCTCTAGGTAGTGCGTAAAATCTGTCGAGAATCGTCGAACGTCGTTTACAAATTCCTTGAATCCGTCTGCGACTCTTGTCGAGATAGCTATCGGACGTTTTTCCTGCGGGAAAGAAAATGGCCTCCTGAATACTACAGAAGTCAACTTCTTGGTTTACTTACCATGTAGGCTTTCAGCTCTCTTTGCGATCGCATCAAGTCAGCTGCGGAGTTGATATCTGCGATGAGCTCGAGATTGATACCATAGTCTGTGCAGGGTTATCGTCAGTACAAGCAGGGTTATAAGAGCATGGCTTGCCAGTTAATGCAGCCACAGTCTCTGACGCAAAATTCATCGATGATCGGACGGTCTCTTTCCAAGACTAATACGCACGAACGTTATACCGAGGTATGATGAAGCGTAGAAGACTCACTCACATCTATGAGCCTAACCCATCCGTGTACGTATCTCCTTTCGACCGCAGGAAAATCCTCACCATATCTCCCGACAAAACCAAGCAAATTATGGAAAACAACCCTAAAACCACCTTCGATGTCAACATCAACCGTCCTACGGATATCCCTGCACGCCTCGATAAACTTTGTCAATGTATCCGGGTTCTTCAGATATTCTGTCAAATCTTCTTGCTCTTTGATCTGAGCCTCTTCAGAAAGAGAATTCCACTCGGCCAACACGCTGGGCGCATTATCAAAAGAAGTCATAGGAGTGTCGGCAGTCATGCCAGAAGATCCGAAATGGGGTTGAGGTGTAAAGCGTGCTTCGACGGACACAGTGGTACATCCATTTTTAAATGGTCCGGGAAATCGAATCGGTACCCGGGCAACGTGCTTTAGAAGTTGAAACCCTTGGTTCTAAAGCGGCGCAGACTGTCGATTCACAATAGAAAAGGGCCGGACGTACGGTATCAATTCTGTAATGCTCAGTGCGAGTGGCAAGCTTCGGAGTGGCAGAAAGTTGGGAGGGTTCTCTAAGCACTCCAGATGTCGGATCTGCTGTCAAAGCTAGTGATGTTTTAAAAAAGATCATTCGCTAGGCTTCGCGATAGAATTGTCCAGTCCTTTGCTGGTGTTGCGTCGGAGTAATAAGGTGCGAAGAAGATATTCTTCCCAGTTCCTCGCAATACGACACGTTCGAAGGTCACGACGCTTGTAATTTCGTGTCTAATGCCCGCCGCTCACAAGTGCGAAGCGGTGGGTGGATGCTCCAAGAATTATTCGCCCGAAATTGACTTTCACCACTTGAACAAGCATCGTTTTTCACTATATACATACATCAATGCATCACAGCTGAGGAACATGCCCAGGACGTGGATCCATCAAAATCGTATCGCCAGAGATGCTCGTAGGTCCCACCCATGCAGGTGGAGGCATATACGCAGTAGCTGTAGGAGCTGGCAGTGGAAAAGCGGCCGATTCAGGTGGATCCTAGTTGACCAAAGCTAAGTAACTTCACAAACGAAAACAAGATAACATACATAAAACTTTTGGGATGGGAAAGCAGCAGCAAATGAACCTGAAAAAGGCTCGCCCATATTCGGGTTGAATGGCGTCGGAGCAAAGATCGCTGGTTCGACGGTTTGATTTGGATGGCCATGGTGGTTAAACGATGTCGGAGGATTTGTTGCTGATTCTGGGTTTTGGGGGCGGTCAAGGTGGTGGCGAAGGAAATAGACTAGGAGGCCTGCGATTAATGCTAAACCAAATACACCACCGACTACGCTTCCAGCAATTATCCCGGCATGTGAACTTGATCCAGAAGGTGGGATACTGGCGGCAGTACTAGTAGCACTGGAAGTCGAAGTGGCGCTCCTGCTTGGTTCCAAGGTCGAAGTAGATATTGCTAACGGAACGCCTGTAGATTCAGGACTCTCTGAAAGATACGATTAATAAAACAGATGTGAGAGTAGGAGAAGGATGTTTACGAGCAAGGTTTTGCGCCGCTGAGAGACTGAAATTGTTAGAAGTCAACTGCAAACAGTATCACAATCACTTCGAGACAACAAGTAGAAGACTATCGAGCTCACCTCGAGATCAGCATATGCCCATCCCGGAACCTTCACGTCAGGTGGAAGTGTTAACGGAAATCTGAAAAAGAAATATGTTTAATGCCAGTGTAGATGGCATAACATGGTGTTTAGGCTCACTGGGAAGTAGACGACAAAGTACAATTCATCGCAAATCGAGGCCAACTTCATATCTTCTCATCAGCACTCATTATCAAAATACAAAGCACTCAAACTCACCTGATCCACCCCGCGCCTTGACAAGCCGCACACGCACTCAACAAGGAGTAATACACAGTATTGCATTGACAGCTATTTTGAATTTCCGGACCGATATAATGAGCGCGTGCGGGAAGTTTTGGTATAAGGTAGACTTTCTCTTCATCAGCAAAAGGATTGGGTTAAGCAAGAGGAGGCTTACAGCCTTGATCAGCGCAGTCAACAGCTAAAGTAGTAGCAACTTCACAAGGACTTTTTCCAGCAGAGTTGAACGTCTAAAAAACCGTGTTTAGATAGGTAATCATCTTTACTAGCACTGTCGACTCTTTCTCTCACCCAATTCAATTCTGGAACATCACAAACAGCCGCCTCCGTAACACTCTGAGAAAGAGAAACCACCGGTAGTAATGCGACCACTGCCAGATAGACAACAGCAAGAGACATGATGGCGAAAGGAGAGAGAGGAGGAAAGGCCAAAGGAAACGTCAAATGCCTATGAAGGACTAGTTTCTCAGATGTGTTTCAGCCACAAATGGACAGCTAGTTGAACCATCAGGGTAGCCATACAGGCACATTCTCAAGCACGTTGCAACTTGCCACTGATACATTATGTCATTGATTATGAAAACCGTATTTCACGGATTTCCATGCTTAGGATGTGAGATAGAGTTGGGGCGTATTTTAGAATAATTGAGACTACGTTCAGCTGTACGAGGTGCACTCAAGCAGTATAAAAACGTCTGGAGGTGTTGATCAAGTAAATGGCAGTGCCTCATCAGGCCTCATCGCACAGCCGCAAACTGACCCTGCAAAGCGCAAACTGATTTGTATCACCGTCAAATTCGGGTTTAATTTGTACTGTTTCAAGCGATTATCGGTGATCGAAAATGTCAAGATGATGATTATGCGGCAGCGATGATTTGATAAGAAGTCTGGTGGAATGTATTCATGAATCCGTCTTCGACTGGGCATCATTTGATTACCATGACCAGTATTTACTAGTACATCGGTAAACTTACTTCCAAATCTTTATCCTCCAAGTGAGAGTCAGAAGAACTTCGTGTCTCTCCGTCATCGCTTGGCTCGAGTCCTAGAAGTAATTACTGCTCTCGCTTACCCCGACATAAATTTGTCGAAACAGCGCGATCGAAGTCCAGCGGAACGGGAGAGCAGCTTACCTGTAGCTTGAGAGAGCCCCAGTTTTGATGTAGAGCGTCCAAAAGTCATCTTCTCCATACAAGCAAGCAACCTGGATTACTTTGAGAAAGCCTTTAAATAGACCTAAAGTACAAAGATTGAAAGTGGAAGGTGTAAAAGACGCTGTCGGCCTATTTTCTTTCTTTTTCTTTTTTTCTAAAAAAAAAACAGCGCAGTCGATGCATGAAATTACCGTGACCGTTGACGACGGCACACCAGTATGTACTACCCGATATCATTCCACATAACAACCCATTTATAAA
Organism: Agaricus bisporus var. bisporus H97; assembly: GCF_000300575.1. Lineage (NCBI taxonomy): Eukaryota > Fungi > Basidiomycota > Agaricomycetes > Agaricales > Agaricaceae > Agaricus > Agaricus bisporus. The sequence goes on from NW_006267350.1 coordinate 16,210, forward strand.
AACATCACTGAGTCCCGAGAACGTTTGTCTCATGGACAGCACCGAGGTAGTTTTGCGCTGGGAAAGTTGGCGTAGTTGACATACTACGCTGCACGCTAGGTTGCGGCGAAGATATCCTTAATGAAGTGGGTGAAGATACCCTTACGGAATTGCGTGCAGCTGGAGATTTTGAATAAGGTAAATAATGACCATGAGATGAAGTCGTGCTTGAATCAGATGGGTCCTAGATTGAAAAAAGTCAGCATCAAGTTGAGCGGTGTAAATCATATCCCAAGACTTACATAAATACTGAGTTTCTTGGGCTGGTAGCTACCGGGTTTCTCAACAGTCGAAGAATTGTCAGGTTGTTCGGGGTTGTTTTGAATTGCGGCGAATCGGGAAGCTCTTTGACGACGACGACGAATGTAGTATAATAAGATAGCCGCGATCAAGAATAGAGCGGCACCACCACCAGCGGCACTCCCAGCTATTATAACGGCTTGCGGATGGTCGGAAGAATCAAACAGGGGAACGATGGTACCGTTGGCGCTACTGGTTGTAGACGAAGGAATCCCAGTAGATGAAGAACTGCCCATAGATGTCGGGACAAATGTATGAGCGCTTACGGTTGTTGAAATACTTGATGTAGGAACACTTGAAGATGTACCGGATACAACAACGGAGGATTCAGGGGCACCTAGGCACCAATTACTCAAAAAGTATTTGAGGGATACAAAACCGACTCTTACCAGCTAATGGTCGAGCCACTTCAGGATCAAAGGTATTCGAAGTCAACTGCAAGTTATGTTACTATTTTGAAATTGATTTCTACAGGTGTGCAACGACTCACCTCCAGGTTGTTATACGCCCATGACGGGACTTTGACGCCAGCCGGAAGAGCTACAGGAAATCTAGAACAATTCATCAGTAAGCGATAGGCACAGTATATGGTCAAATTTACACCGAGAGAGATACTGAAGTACAGTTTTCCGAGTATTGATTGAAACTTTTGATCTATAAGCCGATTGTTTACACCGTTAACAAAAATGCCAACACTTACTCGAGCCACTTCTCTCCTTGGCAAGCAGCACAAGCACTCAACATTGAATACGTCACAGTGCTACATTGGCAAGCATCTGGAGACACCGAAGGTACGTATACTTGTCCTAGCGGAAGAGGAGCTATCGTCCATTCTAAAAATCATAGGCATTCATTCCTGCTGCACATTGAATAGCGCAAAACGTACCACTAGAGCCGGGCGTACATGCGCCTCCCAAAGCGGCAACCACTTGACAAGGACTACTTCCTGCTGAGTTGAAGGCCTGTACAATGAAATCGTGTAAGAGCTTTGTGGTTAGACGATGCGTGAAAAGCTCTCACCCAATCTACATCTGCTACATCACAGATAACGGGAGCAGAGACCTGGGAGAGAGCCACAGGTAAGAAAGCCACAACAAGGCAGCGTACGAAGAGAGCCATGGTGGGATAGGAGAGGGAGTAGGGAGTTCAGAACATCAAGGTGAAGAACTATGAGAAACGGGGGCAACCCCTGCAACTCCAGGTAAAACCGCGACGGGAAGGTATTCCAAGAGATACATAGTGAGGGTCGGTGGTGAACCGGGGTGGCTTGGGACATCAAATTGATATCCCGCATCAGCGTTGGAGGTTGCGACCAATCACCGAAGGCTATATTGATCGTGTTGAACGACAATCTAACCAGGGTAGGATCATTTTTGTACCTCATATGTAAGATGTAAGAACGCGACGATTATTATCAGTTATTCGTAGTTCTTAGCGTATAAAGCGCCATAGCTGACACCTGTTACCTTGGAAAACATGAGCAGATCGTGGAGATGAAGAACTAAATTCTGTAGCGAGTGCCAAGTTGAACTTGGTGCTATGGAGCACATTTTGACAGAGTCCAACGCTGCCGAGTGTGAGGAGATATGGGCGGGCAAAATATGGTCTGAAAAGGGAGAGTGCTGGATGCCCCCGGGATAATAAGGGAATTTCAAGGTATAAGTTTTGATCACAAAAAGCGAAGATGTACACAGCTCGATGAAGGAAAACCGCCTATATCACGCTGATACTAAATAGACTCACGTGATAAGAAATTGGGATGCGAGGAGAAGTCATTTCAAGCAGCTCTCAGTAACGAACTGGCATCTAGCTAGTAGATGAAATTTAAAGTATTCCAATCAACATCACTTATAAATTTTGAGAAGATCTACCTGGGTTTCTAGCTTTCAAATGCTTTCTCACAGACAGAATCCGACACGTCATGGACCCGATGTGGGGGGCATACAGGGTTTTTCCCAGGGATAGCTTATAACTGGTCCGTTAAACGACACGACGTCTGGCAGACCCGAGGAACTAACCCCTGCTTTGCGGACATAGCAGAGTAATTCGCGACGTCACATCTCTCCTATCAATCAATTCACCCCATCGACTCCCTAAGGGTCCCCCCATGTGAACTGCCTTTCGGAGTAAGCGCTGAGGCAAGCCAAGACAGGACAACGAGGATCCGATCAGCGCTAGTATTGAGACCAGCCTAAGAGACAGTTGCAGCTTGGTTGCAGCCATACGTGGGGATTTCACAAAAGGATTGGGCGTTCGGTCGTTGGGTATAATGTTGTTGTTTTGATTCAAGCAGAACTCGAGAAGCAAGTCCTGAGCAGTGCCAAGAGAAGATCAACGGCGGGACCGGGGTCGATGGCAGGGGGTTCTTTTCAAATCTAGTAGAGTAGCTCGAAGACATAGCTCAAAAGCTCAGTCCGAATTACCGTGAGCGATGATAGTGATGTTGCGAAGTGACGGTGTCGAAGAGGATGACCAAATAGCGTCATGTAGAACAGACAGTACTGAACCACATCCCCAGATGGCGCTTAGTATTGACGTGTCGCGTCTCGTGCCAATTGACTGGCGCTGTCATCAACATCAAGTTATATATAAGCTTTCAATTATATCAAGAAAGTGACATCGATTCATAGCTGTTCTTACAACATGAACATTTTCTCCAATAGTTATATTTTAAAAGTTTCAATAAAGTAGAACAGCGGTTCATTTTAATTACGCCTACACAAAAATCCGGTTCCTGCGATTAGCGCTTATATATCGCATTTTTTCTAACTTCAAGGTATCGAAAAATATTTTTGCAAACATAGTCTTCTGGTTATACACCTTCAATAGAAACCTACCTTCAAGAACTGGAAATATTCGTTAAGCCTATGAAACTGGAGTTTGCTTCTAGCTATGCATTCGAAGCGGCCTCCAAGTATTATCTCATAGTAAAAGTAGCGACATAACAATTCCAGTATGTTGAGCAGGGGTACTTGTTTGTCTTCAGTACTGTATGATCAAGCAATCTATACGACTTTGAATTTGATGCGAGCTTTCCACATCGGCCGAGCTACGAGCTTCAGCTTACTTAAGTATAAACTATTTTTAGTCTTGCAGTCGGCCGATGCTACGTTGCAGTACGTTGCCTGGGAAATTTGGACTTCCTGCCAATAAGATCGCTTGCTGATAATCAATACCGTATTGAACCCCATGACGAAATAAGGAAGTATGAAAATCTTATCGATTGCTCATTGATTTATCCTTTCGTTCGCAGATCAAGCCCATATTTCTGGTCATTTGTTCTCGTGAAGAATCATAAAGTCAAAGCTAGAAGCAGCCAGATTGGTTCCATGAACTGCCCCCGCATGGCCTCATGCTCACTGACCTCCGAACATGCGGTTCAACTGTATCACACTGTCGAGACGGTGTGCAACGTGTTTATTTCTGGTATCAGCAAGGGAATAGAAGGTTGTTTCTACATGGCAGCACGAAAAAATAGCACGTGGCACACTAAGTTTATCGACCGAGCGCAATGGGCTTCACCTAGCATCTGCTGGTATGACCTTGGTTGTCTTCTTGGCGTCCATAGTTCATCCGAGCTACGCCCTGTGAATGGACCCGCGTGACTGGTCACGAAAATATTCAACTTTCCATTGGGTTCTTCGCCCCACTCACAACTTCGTTCATACAATACGCCTACGAGTATCCATGCTGTCCTTGAGTCGCGTTTGACAACTTTTTTTTTTTGGATCTCATCCTCTTACTATTTAAGCTCACTCTCCTTTCGTTCCTTTGAATCTAATAACCTCCTGGTTTTCTATTCGCCACCTCAACTGCAAGCCAGTCATGAAGTCAGCTTTCACAGCACTCCTCCTCTCCGCACTATGGGTCCCCGCTCTCTCGATATCATATTCTCTCAGGGACACCGTCACCGGCTCTGGTTTCTTCGATTTCTTCGAGTTCCAGGCTATCTCTGACCCTACACACGGACGAGTGTAAGTTACCTATTTCTGTCTCTCGGAGATCGGAGTGCTCAACCCTGACTGTTGATTAATAGAAACTACGTCGATGCGAACACGGCTCGGTCCAGGGGCCTAGCCGTCGCGCAAAGCTCTAACAGCTTTATTCTACGCGCAGACTCCAATAATGTGTTGAACCCCGGTGGTGCGGGAAGAGATTCCGTTAGGGTTCGATCGAGGAACACTTACTCTCATCATGTCGCTGTGTACGTATATTCCATGTGGTTTGGGAGTCGTACTAAATCAAATCTCAAATTAGATTTGATATCCATCACATGCCAGAAGGATGCGGGTTCGTCTTTCGATCTTGACTGTATATGTGTATCTGAGATACAATCAGGACATGGCCGGCGGTGTGGGAAACCCAGGAATCTATCTGGCCCAATGGCGTATGTATCACAATAAGTTTTACCGCTTCTGCATTAATGCTAACATTGAATGCTGATTCTCCCAGGGTGAAGTCGACATCGTCGAAGGCGTGAACAACCAATCACCAAATGCGGCAACACTCCACACCAACCAAGGTCAATATACGCCATATTTATCCTACGTATTGACACTCATAATATGATCTCTCATAGGATGCACGATGCCTTCTTCAAGGCAACAAACTGGGTACGCGCCTGATTGCCAATTATTCATTCAAAGACGTTCAATAACAAGTTACCCTCTATAGACAATCCACGCAACTTGATTGTAATGTAGCAGTCAACGGTAACTCTGGCTGTGGAGTTAGGTTCCCTACTTCCAATAGCTTCGGACCGTCTTTCAACAGCAATGGTGGTGGATGGTACGTACCCCCTACACGTTGTAGTAAATTAACAATGACCTTTGAGTGATAGGTTTGCCATGGAACGTTCCTCCACCAATATAAAAGTCTTCTTCTGGCCACGCAATTCTGGCTCAGTCCCCAACGAAGTCAGGAACGGAGCTGGAAGCGTCAATCCCGATAATTGGGTGAGATATACTTGTTGAAATGCTCACGGATGTCTTGATTGATGTGATGCGTTAAAGGGAACTCCTATTGCCAACTTCCCGAATAGTCAGTGCAATTTGGATTCACATTTCAGTGCCCATAATATCATCATCAACCTGACTTTCTGTAAGCGTTTTATTTTCGTACTCAGTTCATTATCTCACCTTGGTCATTTTTAGGCGGTGACTGGGCTGGCAGTGTTTACGGTCAAAGCGGCTGCCCGGGTTCTTGTGTTGGTGAGTTACACAGTTGGGTGATCATGTTAAAAAGAAGCTCATAGACGTTTGTTGGATAGACTTTGTCAACAACAACCCCGGTTCCTTCCGAAACGCCTTCTTTGACTTGGGCTCGATCCGCGTTTATCAGTGAATGGCTTAAATTATTTATTATGAATATCACGAAAACTTAGCCTATGACTTGTTCTTTTTTCATTTTGGGATTTTCTTCAAGGCCCGATTCTCGTGAGAGACCCTACATCGAAGTTCAAGTTTCAAGTTCATCTACGCGAGTTAATGAGACCATAAACTTGAATGTTCAAGACCTCAGTGAAACGAATTCTGCATCGCATCATCGTCGTGGACATGCTCGCCGAAGTTTCGACAAAATTATGAGGTTCTTCAAATGATTTGAAGAACATATATATCCTTTGAGAACTGAGATTTTCGTAAGTCTTGAGTTACATTTGAGTTTTAAGATAGTGCTTAACTGAATCTCTTCGCCGTCCACTGTTTGCTTAAGAGATCAGTGATTCAAATAGATTTTATAGATGCAGGCCTTCGATCTTTTTAGCTATATTTTCCTCTAAAGCCATGGATCGCTTTGGGGACCGTATGCAATTGGACAACTTTTCTCCCTACAGATAGACTTCTTTCGGACCGTGAACGTTTGTTACAATTTCCGGATTTTGGACTATTATGATCGCTATAGATTATCTTATCGCTACTGTTTCATTCGCCAATCTTCATGTTCGCATAAACCCGTTCTGACCGAGAACCTTGATTTTATTCCGATTATCCGAAGACAAGTTCGTTCACAGCTCTTGGTTAAACCGGTATTCCTAAGATGAATATTTTGACTTTGTTCCAATCCGGCTTTATCATTAATAACTTGTTCCAACAAGAAAAGCAAAGGGTATCAAATATACGAATTTTAGAATAGTAGTATATCAGCACGAAAAAAGAAGGATCCAATCAATGCACGATCTCAACAACGATCTGTTGACCAGGAATACCCAAAGGATGCGAACCATCATCCCGAACTGTGATAGCCACTGTGCCACCACATACCGTTTCATGTTGCAGATTGGTCGATTTGGTCGATGACAAGGTCTTCGGAGGCGATAACGCACATTTACAACCATACTTGACTCGGACTTGTGTATCCGTGTCGGCATATTTGTAGGGCTTGTCGTACCTGCATTAGGGTGATAAGGAGTAGCACTGAATTAGCGAAAGCGGAAGACTGACTTGAAAGGAATCTTGACGATCTTTAGGAGATCTCTTGTGACCATTTTTGCGCGTTTAGTGTGGTCAATGGTGTCACAATAGACAATGGAATGACATCCGGAGAAGTTGCATCGGGAGTTGGACAAAGTGGCTGTCTTGATAGCTTCATAAAGTGAGCCCGCTTTCTGGTATTGAAGAGAAACAGCTTTGGTGGCCTTTTATAGCAGGAAACATGAACGTTAAATAAACCAAGGAAGGTTTCATGTACACTCACTGTGGCCGGTACGCTCTGTTTCGAAACCTTGCGCGGTGTATTTCGCGTTTCCTCGATTTTTCGTTTTGCGGTTTGAGGCGGAGGCATCTTAAGTTGGGTTTGAATCGAGGAAGTCGAGTTCAAAGACGCCAGTTGTGCCGTCAAAGCACGTTTCTTGTCATGAAATCGTTTTCTTGCTTTTGCACGACAATGTTCACAAGACTTTCTGGAGTCGTGATACGGGACGTCGAGGCGTTTGCATTGGGAGCACGCTTTGTAGGTCGGAGGGTTAGGATCATCGTTTTCCATGATTGTGGTGTGCGCTTAATCGACGGGGAGATGTTACGGTCAAAAGCGACTAATTATAACGGGCGTTTCCTGTCACGTGAGCGTGACATATGGCGCTTTCGTGCACGATTAAGTAGACTTGTAATTTATTTATTGATGCTACTGGACTGTCCATCCAACCAGTTCGCAACAAGCGTGCGCCTGGACATGTATTTTTAGTTTTGATGGTAGTTATTACCGTAAGTATCGAGATATTCTTTTGGCGAAACGAATGGTATAATCTTCTTCAATCCAGTGTAACCAACGGCCAGCAATAGCATCATTCTATCCAACAATGACCACTCTATACGAGACCAAACTGTGTTGATACTGTGGCATACTCGGATCGGAGGCGCTTGGACTCAATGTGTCGGCGGCATTGACCCCCTGTTATATGCCGTGCATTAAACCTGGACTCGAGCGTGCACAAGAGCCACTCGAATTTGGTGTGCGAGGATCAACGACGATGCGCCCGCGCATGTATAAATGGCCTATTTCACAAAGTGACCCGGTCCCCCAGTATGCATGTCTTCTCCAATTCCTAAAGATGACTTTCCCGACGAGATGTATTTACCCCCCGAAGTCAGTTCGCTTGGGGAAATCATTCCCCTGCAAGAGGCAAGGTACGCGAGTCGATATGCATAACGTGAATGGATAACTGACATACGTCAATATTAGACTTGTAAAGGCGATGCCGGGAGATCGGATCCGCTGCCAATGGGTGGGATGCGGCAAGGAATTTGAGGCGGAAAAACTTGCGATGGAGTATCACATTGTTACCGAGCATTTGAGTGAAGACAGAGAGAGGTGGAGGGAGATCAAGAATTTAAAAAAGAAAAAGGACAAAGAGATTGAGAAAGAGGAGGTGGCGGTGGAGGAGGATGAGGAGGCGGAGGAAATTGATGAGGATGAGGAGGTGGTGGAGACAGACGAAGATGAAGAGGTGGTGGAGACAGACAAAGGTGAGGACTCAGAGGAAAATCCGACGGAAGAAAAGGCGGAGAAGACAGAAAAGTCGCCAGAGCCATTCGGTACCGAGTGTTTGTGGATGGTCAACAACCGAGTTCCGTGCAAGGACATTCGAAAGCCGGGAAGGGAAGCCAAACCGCCGAAAATATACTCGGTCATTAGTTTCCAGAAGCACATTGGTGCGCATTTGCACCTAGAAGGCCTGCCTTCGCCTTATACTAAGGAGTGCAAGTACTGTGATTACTTGTACATTGACCGGGGAAGCGGAAAGCGTCATTTAAAGGAATGCATTGGATATGAACGCAGGCGCAAAAGGGCCAAATTCAGCCACGACGATGAAGACTCTGATTCGGAAGAGGATGAGGATGAGACGGACTCGGACTCGTCATGTGATCTTGTTTATCTTGGTTTCTACTAGAGCACCCATAGTTTCTCCTTCTCCTACTTACCACTACCTCTCTTTCTCTTTCTCTGTCGCAAAACTCGAGAATCAATTCTTGTAATCCAAAATTCAATATGGCTACTTTCCTCCGCCGCTTCGCAACCACCGCATCTGCGGGCAAAAACATGTACATTTTCCTTGCTGCGTCTACCTTGCCAGCCTACGCCATTCTGAACGAAAACTCACCCAAAGATACCGAAAACAGGGCAAACGTATATGTACGTCGTTTTATGTCTTTTGACGCGTTTCCTCTGAGCGTCTTTTTTCAGTTCGACATCGCCATGAACCAAAAGCCGAGCGGTCGTATTGTCTTCAAGCTCTATGACAATGACGTTCCAAAAACCGCGAAGAACTTCCGTGAGCTTGCTACGGGACGACATGGCTTTGGCTACGCTGGCAGTCCATTCCACCGTATCATCCCTGCAGTGCGTCATACCTTCCATCGCGTACAGTCGTTCGACTCACGTTTTGTCTTGTAGTTCATGCTTCAAGGTGGTGATTTCACGCACCGAAATGGAACGGGCGGCAAGTCCATTTACGGAGAGAAGTTTGCAGGTATATCTCCTCGCGTTCTCATAGCTTCAATACCACTCATGTTTCCTAGACGAAAACTTCATCCACAAGCACACCAAACCTGGTCTCCTCTCCATGGCCAACGCTGGAAAGAACACGAATGGTTCTCAATTCTTCATCACAACCGTCCAGACTCCATGGGTGCGTGTGCTGTATACTCTAACTTCGACTCCAAACTGACTATAGAGAATATAGCTGGATGGCAAACACGTCGTTTTCGGCGAAGTAGTCGAAGGAATGGATGTTGTCAAAGCAATTGAAGCTCAAGGGTCAGTGAGCGGTACACCCAAAGCTGCAGTCACTATCACCTCTTCTGGCGAAGTGGAACCTACGCAGTGACGAATACAACTATTACAGTGATGATGGTATTCGCATAAAATGATCTTATAATGCATAGTCGTCAATCCATAACTTGTTCTAGATTCTGAAATGTGTTGCGACAATGTTGAGTTCGAATGTGTTGCCCCATTTGTGGCACCCGTTCTCGACCGACGGACCGTTCAGGGCCGATCAATGATTGATGAGTTGGCTAAATTGGCGCCTCCGCCAGGCCTCTGCTAGCAGGAATCGGGGTTGTCCTTTACGAGTGCGGGGATGCTTCCCCGTTGATGCGAGTAGCATGGGCCGAGGTTCATCTGTTTCTGCCCTATTCGCCGACGTCTCTGGTCGATTTCGGCTTTTCGTTGCTTCAATTCGTGCTGGGTACCATGTGGAAGACGTGATTCATGACTCGTCTATCGTATATCACCCCGGAACTCCCTGAAGGCCGAACCTAGACCGAATAATATAGGCATTCCGCATTCAAATTAGTTCAGTTTCACTCATTTCATCAGCGCTGATGGTGCGTACCTTTGCAAACTTTGTTCTAACTCTGAAATCCTGGAATGAATCCCCAAAGAAACTTCAGGGACGGATGCTTTAAATACTGAATTGAGAGGCTCCAGTATCTCATCTACCCACCCAAGATGAGTATCACCTCACTCGGCTTGTCCATTTACCTCCTACTTCTATCTACTTGTTTTATGATATGCGACGCTCAGAACTTAGTCGCTGATCTTAAGAGCCAGGGTATCGAGCTTGTTGCACCAGGAGACCAAGGCTACAATTCGGCGAGTGCTGCATGTGAGTTTCAAAGATCCTATAATATCGGCCCCAAATCCTGAAGCCTGTTGCAGTCAACCGAAGATTTGTCTATAAACCAGCCGTCGTCACGTTCCCTACAACGCCTGCACAAGTTTCGAGCATCGTTAAAACTGCGGTCAAGTATAAAAAACACGTAGCCGCGCGAGGTGGAGGTGTAAGTACCAATATTGTATAATATCTCTCGCAGGCTGAACATTTGGGCCATAGCACAGCTATGTTGCTAATGGATTAGGAGGTCAAAATGGCGCCGTCGTTATCGATATGAACAGACATTTTACCCACATTCAAGTCAACAATCAGGCTAACACGGCAAAAATCGATTCCGGAAGTCGGCTCGGCGATATTGCGTTAACATTAAACAATCATGGACGGGGTTTCGGGCATGGAACATGTCCCTATGTAGGCATCGGCGGGCATTCCTTATTCGGAGGCTTCGCTTACGCATCGAGGTTGTGGGGTATGGTGGTAGACGTGATAGAATCAATCGATCTCGTGCTGGCAAATGGCACGATCACCACTGCCTCAAAAACTAAAAATTCAGAGCTATTCTGGGTGAGTAACTTGATCCTGGTCTAGGTTTTTTTATATATATCTGAAACGAACTTAATCAAGGGGATGCGTGGCGCTGGTCCTTCATTTGGAATTACGACATCGATGACTATCAAAACCTTTGCCGTTCCCCCATCTGCGACTGTTTTCCAATATACATGGGACTTGAACGCGACCAGCGCGGCTTCGTTCCTCAATGCATACCAAACATTCTCACTCGGTCAAGTTCCACCTCAATTTGGGTCGGAATTGGTCTTGTCAAAAGGTAGTAGACAAGGCCGAGTCAGCATTACGCTTCAAGGTGTCTGGTACGATGCTGCGAACAAATTCGATGCAATCATCCGTCCACTTGTCACCAAAGTCGGTCAGAAACCCAGGAACCAGATGGTCAAGGCTGGAAAGTATATTGATAGCGTTGCGTTCTTCGGTGAAAGCAACAACAGGTTGAACACGACCAATGCTCCTGATTCATTCGATACATTCTATGTCAAGTCACTGTTGACTCCTGAAAGTCAACCGATGACGACTAAAAGTTCCCAAGCTTTTATGCAGTATCTCGCGAACCAGGGATTTCAATCTCAATCCGTGAGTGAACTTCATACAACTTCAAGGAGTAGACAACTGATATAGTCATCTCGTACAGGCATGGTTTATCGAAGTTGAAGAGTTTGGGGGACCTGGATCACTTGTGAACGCGGTACCCCTTGACAGCACGTCATTCGGGAACAGAGGAGCGCTCTTTTTGATGCAATTTTACGTTTATGAGAGTAATCCGAATAACCCCTTTGCTCAATCTGGGTTTTCGTTAGCCGATGGTGAGTTGCGCGGATTATTTTCTCAATCTTCGCGGACTGACTTTAACGTTTAGGCATGGTGAACAGCGTCACCAGCAAAAACCCCTCAAACTGGCCTTATACGTGAGTTATAGAAATCTTCTCCATCGCTAGCAAGCTCATATAATGATCAGCGCCTATCCGAATTACCTCGACAACAGGCTACAGAATTGTTAGTAGGCCTAATGCAATTGAAGTCGCTTTTTGACTAATGCACATTCAACAGGGCAACAATTGTATTATGGTCAACATTACCCGCGCCTTCAACGACTGAAAGGAAGTGTGGATCCGGGTAACGTTTTCCAGTTCCCAACTTCGATTGAAAAGCCATGAATTCCGATAACCCTTCCAATGTCTTTCAAATGATTGTGACTATACAATTTACATTACAACGCCTGTTTATAGTCCCAGGAGCAAGCAATCTCATGATTTTTCTTAACCTCCCGCAAGAAGGCCCTCCGAAAAGCCTTCCAGCAACTTGGCAACTCCCCATGCACCAGGGTCAAGAACGTTATAGTTTTCCTCCGTCTTCCCAATGTATGCAGCCCTACCGAGCCTTGGTTTCATTCCACGTGTTCGCTTAGCGCCAGAAATTGCTTCCGCAACGGCTTGCTTAAGATTTCCAGTACTTGCTAGTACCTCACAGAAGGGTCTAAGGGCGTCGATGATTGTTCGATCACCGGGCTTTGCGGTCGTATGACGGCACAGATCCTCAAGTGCTTGTAGGGGTGCTTTATGTGTTTCCGAGGCGGAGGGCGTCGTGCGTAGTGTATGAGAATACGCATTGAGATAGATTCCAAAAACTAGGCAATGGGTTAGGTTGGAGGATGAATAGTGGCACAAGAATTCCTGCTTACGCGCGCCAATTGTTCCGCCCATCTTATCCTCCAGAATATCCGCTATTCTCTCTGTCAACGTTGCAGGATCCATGACAAACAAAGCGTTTCCTCGCTCCTGAATCTCTGAAAGTAAGGCTAACCATTCGTTAGAAGGCATCTAGAGGTCAGGATGTGAATACTTACATCCAGCCCCAGCTGCAAAAGTGTGGCCACAATCACCATCTCCGGCCACAGTGTCATACTCGGTCAGTTCTTTTTCGACCTTAAGGACTGCGAAACATGCTGATTGCAGCGCAAATTTTATCGTAGTGGGTAATTGAGAGCTGGAGGTTTTATTTGACTTTTCATCTCGGGGAGCATTTCGGGGGAAGTAATCGTTCATGTCAAGAATATGTTTATGAGCATTTCGAGGGTCAGGAACTTTATCCCAGTGTTGATGAACGCTCAACCACGAATGGGCCTCGGTAGGTGCATCAAGAAGGTCATAGGTATTGATAGAGAGGCCATTCGATGCCAATTTACGGTCGACTGCTGACGTGTTCAGTAGTGAAGCTGAGAATCCGGGAGCATTGAGAGATGTCATGAATGAGGAAAGATAGATCCTCCGCAGTCGCTGACCACGTTCATCTATAACTCTGGTTTGAATGCCATTTGAAGTGAAGATGAACATGACGAACCTAATTCGTCAACTAGATCAGAAAGCAGTGCGCCCATCTCAAGTTGGGATATCCCCCCTAAGTTATTTACGAAAAGAACGAAGCCGTCCTCTCTTTGGACGAGTGACGAGTTTGCCTTGCTATTCACAATCATCTCTATCATCTCCTGAATGACACTCTTAACTCCACCCATCTTTCTACGACTTACTCCAGCTTCGTTATGTAACCCCAAACCAATTTCACACTCGCCATCTGCCATCGTTTCCAGATTTCCTTCTCTTCCTGGTACATGGCAATGTTCAAGGGCGACGCCAATACTGGATAAATCCCCAACTACGGCGTCTCCATAGGATTGAATCGTTTGGAGATTTGCTCCAGTTTCTGCTAGTGCTCCGAGAAGCTTACAGACGAGAATGTTACCAGCTAAACCACGAGGTCCGACTGCTTGAGTTGCTGGAGAATTCAACAGCGAGACGTCGTCAGACACCACAACACTAGCAACGTTCACATCGGGATAGAGGACCTTTGCTTTTTCGATAGCAAGACCGAAGTTAAGGCGATCGCCAGTGTAGTTGTTGATTATGACGAGGACATCACGTTTCATGGATGGGGTCAGACCTCCACCCAGCGCTGCAAGTCGTATCGTGTTCAAGATTTGTTTCGAACTGGGACTTGCAAAGATCTCGCCTGAGACGCAGGCAGATAGCATTCCTCTTCCAGTGTAGCCCGCATGAGCCGGTTCATGACCAGCCCCGCCGCCGGACATGACGGCAACTTGAACATGCTCAGTTCGATCAACTGTATAGACGGTACGCGATGCTGGATGCCTGTTCAGAATGATCTACTCAGCAGTCATGTAGAGTCAACTAAACTGTATACGTACAATTTCAAGTTCGGATTCAATAACACTGTCCCTCTCAACGACTTCAATACTAAGTCATCTGCGGTGGAATAGAAGTGCCTTGAAGTCATGATCGTCAGAGCGTTCGGTTTTTGAGACGATGGGTGTCATTTCTGGAGCCTTTAGCTGCGCTACTCTCTCAGCTGACCATGTCCATGAGAATTGGAACAGGACGGATGTGATAGGCTTGGGCATATAGGCCCCAACTGCTAATTTAAGACGTCACAACATGTGACATGTATTCGCCACGCTATTCGTTCTAACTTTGACTGAGAAGGTCTTTTTGTCTTCCAAAGACGGGACCTCTCCGCATCTCCGGTGCTTCCAAAGCGACTATGACTCTCAGGATGCCTACTGAAAAAAAAACCTGCTTGCATCTTCAATCTTCTGGTGTAGTTTCCACACCATCGGCTTTCAAATTCACTGAATTTACCCGTCATGTTCTCTACAATGGCCGAATTATCGCTCTACGAGTCTTCTTTCCTCTGGGGGTGACCGCTTTTTCCGCCTGCATTCGCTCTTTCCCGCTCGGACTTTTGTCACTCTCAGCACATGCAGGCCGAGGTACGTCAACCCGTCAATGAGGTTCATAATCACTGCTTAAGCCGAATCTTGACGAAGACTTAGTCTAGATACAATGATGCCCAGACGAACATCATCCGCCACTGTTCAAGTCGAACTCCCAAGGATGTGCGTAGCGGCTTGCTCACCATATCGGCTGAGAAGACTGCATCAAATGAATACGAAGAAACCAGGTGGTCCTTCCGCGAAAGGCGCACTTCCCATGGAGGATCGAGGTGAGCTTTTCCTAAATCGTAGAATATTTCACATGAATATCTAGTGTGCCCCGTGTAGGACTAGTACACCAAAGTTACATTGGCATACGGAGTGTTAGCTTTCGACGGCCACATTTCCTAAGATGCCCAAGAAGATTGTTTTATTGCTTGGAGTTGTATGCCATGAAGGTATTATCGTTGTATGTACTCTGACGCCAAACATAAGCTATGCGTCTAGGGGGCCAGAAGGAGAAGTATACGGATTTCTACTTGACATTGAGAATGCCTATACAAAAGCATCAGCTTTTACATCGACCGAATGAAACAATTGTTCTATTACTCGGGAGCTAAGATCGACATTGTCAGGTGCAAAGATGGGATCGATACGTTGTATTACTTCGGCTTGCCACGTTGATTTTTAGAACGCTCCGATGGAATCGATATAATAACGTTCTTCCTTTAAATGAGTTTATGACTCGGAAGATGACCGCGGAGATCATGGAAGCGTTGTTACTTATTCCAGTACCAGGAGGAGTGTTTGGTACACCCTAATGACATCTGAAGCAATTGATTGTGACTATAAGATGAATCTGGTTAAGTCGCTGTAAAGTGGAAGGAAAATAGCTGTTCGACTCCACATCTAAGTAAGGCGGGTTCAACGTATTCATCCTTAGTGAGGCCATGACGTTTCGACTGTATTGGCAATAGCATGCCACTGCTTAGTTTCCTTTAGGGACTTCGTTGTGGAGACTCTACGTAACCAAATTAATCATGGTTCTGTTTTTAACAGCTTCTACACTTTCCGCAGCAAGAAGGATTAATACCTTCGGTGATCCTTGGATCCGAGCTCGTTATTATAAATACCTTATTTGCAATTCCATGGTATATTGCAGCTACTGCGACGAGCAGTCTTGCCTGCCGCGAAGTTGAACACTTTGGATGTTCAGCGAATTAGCTGTTAAGAATCATATTGTAACAACGTCGGATATGGTGTAGTGGCTAACATTATCGCCTCTCACGCGATAGCCCGGGGTTCGATTCCCCGTATCCGAATTTTTACTCCACAATTTTCTTTACGGCCGCTTTATTCCCGCTGCATTTCTTCTGTAATGACAAAGAAACGACTAACAGCCGATTAGCGTACATGCCTGGTACATGCTCTATGAACACGGAATCTTGGAGAGGATTGCTTGAAACATATAAAAGAGCGTTGGATTCACTCCCTGTAATTCAGACCAGCTTACAATGCGTTTCTTCACTACCGCCATTATTCTCCTCACTGCTATTTTCTCTGTTTCTGCGACTGCACTTGAGGGTAAGTGCATTCTCTTGTTGAACTTGGGATAAGCCCAGTAATGAAATATGTTGGACAGGTCGTCAGCGCGGCGAACCAGTAAGCACCGTCGAGTGATTTTTGCACTTGAAGGTAGTGAACTCATTGATTCATCTGCAGGGAGGTGCATGTGGTGCAGATAGATCCGTACGTCCACCGTAACCTACTTTCAGATATATTGCCCTTCTTTCTTACTTTCGTGGCCATAAATCCAACTAGTGTATGTCATCTTCTGTCTGTTCATCTCGTCATGGAACATTGACTCTGTTTAAAGGTCCCAGGGGATATGTCTGCTGTGGCAAGACTCACGTTGATGCCACGTAAATTTATTTTTCTTTATTCTTTGGGATGGAAGGCTGACTTTAGTTCTTTTAGTTGTCTCGTTCACGGTTCTTGCCATGTCTAGTTACTTCACTTGTGAAATACCTCTTTTGCTGTTTGAAGTTGTATAAAACGGTTGTTGGAACGAAAGATCTCCTGATAGCGGGCCGACTCTTATCACTTTAAGGAAAGAGGGTGATGACTCATGAGAAGGACGAGATCATTCAAGACGAAGGTGATACGTAATATGTGCAGGATGTTTGCACCGAGTGTAATTGGGATACATTCCTTTCATTCGGCGGCAACAACAGGATAAAATGAGGACGAAAGGTTTACGAGGGACTTACAAAATTCAATTGTTGAGTCATGATCACCGGCTTGCCACTAAGTACAAGCAGCCGAGCACGTTCCGGTGGCAAAATGGGCATCAACAGGCGGATTTTAATCGGTCTCGAACTACATCATCTTCGCTTGCGATGTGTTTTCGAAATGATTAAAATTAGTTGTTTATTGTTTCTGGGTAACCAGTTCCGTGAAAGTAATTACATTTCGTTGACAAAATATCCCGCGTCTTCGTTCCATCGTTCACACTAACAGCACCCTCTTTGTCTTTTCACGGCTTTTTACACCGTAGGATTCATATACTCATTAAACGTCTTACATTGTTCGAAAACTTGATCCTCACAAAATTCGAATAGGCCTAAAGTATACCGCTATCGAATAGAGTTATTTTAGACGTCGATTTTACCCATAGAGAAGTATGAGGAAGGATGACATATAACCGTATAATGGGTGTATATCATTGTTGAAAGGGTTCTTGTGTGAAGCGACGTATAGCTACATGCCTGAGGTCAAAAACGTCGTATGTAAGCATGGGAAGCCTTGTCGCCTTGGATAATGAGGGATAATGAGTTGAGAGCTATGGAGAGGAAGTGAGAAGTCCGAAAGAATAATTGGGGAAGAGTTTTCTTAAAGGACGGCTTGGATATGCTTCAATGGCCCAATTCGAGCTTTTAACGTATGAATATGAGCGGGTCGAATCTTGATTGTTTAAACTCTTCCCTTCCCCTCAATAATGGGAGGCGGCTCGCATGCTCCCAGTCTTTGTTGATCGTAGGAGATAAAACGTACCCTTTAGCTTCAACGACCTCCACAACGCCCTCTTGTTCCAGCCCGCCAAGATCGATCGGCTGCTATTTGCGACATGTAACTCAAGTCAGTCTTATCAACTATACACGTTTAAGTTCGCATGGTATTCGAATGTAATACCTCTGGAGAAAAATGTGACACAATTCCTTTGTGAATGACTGAACTTCAAGGTATTGTGTTGTGCGTAGGAATGAGTAGAATTGATTGACAGAGATATGTGAAAATGTACGCGATACTGGAAGGCATGGTCACCACAATGGACGAAACACACATAGCCTTTTGCTTAAACGATATGCTGAGCATTGGTTTAGAGGAAAAAGTTCCGACACGGGGAATCGAACCCCGAGCTGCCGCGTGAAAGGCGGCAATGTTAGCCGTTACACCATATCGGATACGTTTATGATAAGAAATTATATTATTAACAAGGGCTCACACTTTTTTGACTACTTTCATTTGCTTCAAATTAATTACTTGTCTGTTTCTAATAAGTCGCTTTCCGACTAGCTGTTTGGTCTAGCAAGGAGCGGAACAGGAGGTGGGGACCTGAGAGGCGGTTGATCCGATTTGTTCATGCCCATCACCTCAGCATGTTCTCCTCTGTTCCGAATCCCGATGCCTCCACTTGAGCCAGAATTCTCCCATGTCTTTAATTCGTCAAGCACTCGGCGAAAATAAGGTTTCAAAGCCGCCGTAATAGAGTAACGACATATGTATATGAACCTTGGCAATGCTTTGACGTGTTCCAATCAGTTGCAACCATTTTTGGTTGACTCACTTTCGGCACCTTCACCAGTCACCACTCGAGTCAGTATTCAAACGTTGGGGCTTTCTGCGAAGTGTATATAACTCGTGGAGTTCTACCGGTTCGTTCGTGTCCTTCATGAAGTGGTTCACCAAGAAACCCGAGGAGGCGATTCAAAAAGAGGACGACGAAAAGGATGTCGAGAAGAAAAACGGTAACGAGGGCGCTGACAAGAAAACAACCCCTGCTCTTCCATCTGTCTCTTTCTTTCAGCTATTCAGGTAGTATCTGCCTTTGAGACTCAATCTGTAAATAATACTGAACGCCCATAGATACTCAACGCTGTCTGAAACCCTCCTCAACCTTCTAGGTGTTGTTGCTGCCGGAGGTGCAGGTGCGGCTCAGGTGAGTCTTCCACGATACCATGTAGTAATTTAATTACGACGTTGAAATCACAACAGCCTATTTTAGCACTACTATTCGGCTCCCTCGCTCTCAACTTTGTCGAATTTACAACTACTCTCAAGCGCTTCGAAGATGGCGAAGTAACAGCGGACCAGTTCAACGCTGCTGCAGATGGTTTCCGTAAAGCTGCTAGCAAAAATGCTGCGTTCTTCGTGTACGCTGGTAAGCTACTCCATGAGTCGATGTCGTTACGCTACTGATTTCCGCGGCAATTAGGAATCGGTGTTCTTGTTTGTACATTCTTCTATATGTACACTTGGTCGTACACCTCGGAGGTGAATTCGAAGCGTATTCGGGAGCACTATCTTCGCTCCATACTCAACCAAGATGTTGAGTATTTCGACGAAATTGGTGCAGGAGAAGTCGTTACGCGTATTCAAGGAGATACAGGTATGTACAATTACTTGTTTAGAAGTCCGGTTCGTCGCTGACTGATTACTTGTGTTATTTACATCGGATAGATCTAGTTCAACGTGGAATATCCGAAAAAGTCCCCATGTGTTTTCAATTTGTCAGCTCTTTCATCGGTGGATTCATCCTCGCCTTTTTACGAAACTGGCGCCTTGCATTGGCGATGTCTTCAGTTCTTCCTTGCCTCATGATCACAGGCGCTGCTATGGGAAAATTCATGGCCCGCTACACACAGTATGTTCCATTATTCAGTTTCATATCTATCGGTTGTTCATGTCCACATTCAGGCTCTCTTCCGATGCCACTGGCAATGCGGGTACCATTTCCGAAGAATCTATTTCGACTATCCGCACTGCGAAAGCCTTCAGTACACAGTCTCATATAGGAGTATTATTCAAGGATCAAGTACTTCTAGCTAGTCGCGCAGATATGAAGCTTGCACTCGTTCAAGGATTTGGAATTGCCGCTATGTTTTTTATTAGCTATGCTTCTTATGGACTTGGTAGGAGTCTATTCTGATGTTCTACCTTTAACCGTGTTTAATCATCGAGGTAGCGTTTTCTTTTGGCACGACGCTCATTAATCAGGGTCTCGGTATGTATCTTTTCCCTCCAACTTTGTGTAGTAAATCTTGAATTGTTTTTTCTAGCTGACGCTGGGGAAGTAATCACTGTGTTCATGGCGGTCTTTATTGGAGCTTTCTCGCTCACGGCCATGGGCCCACAAGCCGCTGGTGCGCTGCTACGCTTTCTGTGGATGCGATTTATTTACTCTTCCTTTTGATAGCAATCGCGACCGCATGCGGCGCCGCAGCCAAGCTATTTGCCACCATTGATCGAACTCCAACCATCGATTCCTCTAATCCCGCAGGAGATAAACCCACTACCGTTCAAGGATCCATTAAAATTGATGATGTCTCATTCACTTATCCATCTCGTCCTGACGTCGCTGTTCTGAGCAACATTTCTTTCACATTCGAAGCTGGTAAATCCTACGCTCTTGTCGGACCTTCCGGTTCAGGGAAATCGACCATCGTATCCCTCCTGGAACGCTTCTATGATCCGAAATCAGGTTCCATCACATTGGATGGTGCGGATTTGAAGACTCTCAATTTGAAATGGCTTCGACGACACATTGGACTTGTCGCGCAAGAGCCCGTGTTATTCGGCACGACAGTACGGAATAATGTCGCTCATGGACTGGCTGGGTCGATATTTGAACATGCTACGGATGATGTCAAATTTAACCTGATCAAAGAAGCGTGTATCAAGGCCAACGCTCATGACTTTATCATGAGATTACCGAAGGGGTATAATACGGTTGTTGGGGAGAGAGGGTTTATGTTATCTGGTGGACAAAAGCAACGTGTCGCTATCGCTCGAGCTATCATTTCGGATCCCCCTATCCTATTACTTGATGAAGCTACGAGTGCGCTTGATACGCAATCCGAAGAACTCGTACAGGATGCATTATCAAAAGCTTCCGAAGGTAGGTTATCTAATTCAATCTCGTTCAGCTAATAACCTCCTTTTTCAAGGTCGAACTACAATCACAATCGCTCACAGACTTTCCACTATCAGGCACTCGGATAAGATTTACGTCATGACTGGAGGGAAAGTCGTCGAAGAAGGGTCCCATGATGAATTAATAAACCTCAATGGCGTCTACTACCGACTCGTCGAAGCCCAAGGCCTCAAAAAACAGATTGGTGGCAGCATAACTCCTGGTGTGGCTATTAGTCCTTCGAACGCTCAATCTTCACCGAAAAAGCATGAAGATCCGGAGAAAGATTCTGGTTCTGAGATTTACCTAGACGATGAACAGCCCAGCGACGTGTCTGTGTTGAAAGGAAAAGAGGGCAAAGTCAAAAGTCACAGTATCTTATACCTGATTCGGCGCATGAGCGTTATCGCGAAGGACCAATGGTTGAAATATGTTGTCGGGATTATCGCATCCTTAAGTAAGAAAGACTCACAGCTCAACTGTGCGATTAAAGACTCACTTTTCACCTGTTTTCCAGTTGTTGGACTTATTTATCCAGCTTTCGGTATTGTTTACGCTGCCAGTCTTGATGGGTTTTCGGATACAGATCCTCATGTCCGACGATTCCAAGGTGATCGAAATGCCTTATGGTGAGTGATTCCGACATGCGACATGAAATCATTAACCCTTTTCCACTCAAAGGTTTTTCATTATCTCTATAATAACGGGGTTGGCAACGGCGGCCCAGAACTATTACCTTGCGGGCGGAGCAGCGGTCCTGATTGTGAGACTGAGGGAGATGAGTTTTCGAGCTGTGATGTATCAGGATAGTAAGTCAGGCGAAATTTGGTTTTCTCCGGTTTTTCGGCCCCGTTAACACTTCCTGTCCAGTTCAATTCTTTGATGATGAGAAAAATACAGTTAGATTATCTCATTTCCTTTTCCCACTCCCGTTGACCTTTATCTAGGCTGGTGCTTTGACAGACCGGATTAATTCGGACCCTAAGAAGATGAGTGGCATTGCCGGGTTGACTATGGGAACGTACGTAGGCTTAATTCACACCATGGTCGATGTTTACTGACTGGTTAATGTGGTTACCGATAGAATCTTCCAGAGTCTGTCAACATTGGCCGCTGGTATCATATTGGGTATTGCCGTTTCCTGGAAAATTGGACTTGTTGGAACGGGTAAGTCTCTCGGTAGTAGTCAATCAGAACTTTCCCAACTTCATCTTTCATAGCTTGTATCCCATTCCTGTTGTCCGCAGGATTCACGGGCCTGGTACGCAATACTTTTTCGATCTTGCAATCATAATCCCTCACCTTCTCTTAGTTTGTTGTCATGTTGAAAGACGAGCGTAACAAGAAAGCACATGAACAATCTGCTCAAGTGGCGTGCGAGTCAGCAGGTGCCATCCGAACTGTGGCCTCACTTACTCGCGAAGACGGGTGCTTGGAAGAGTATAGTTTGAGTCTTCGAGAACCCCTCAAACAGGCTATCAGCTGGGGTGCTCTTAGTATGTTTTCGTATGCTTTTGCGCAAGGAGCAATGTTTTTCATCATGGCTTTGGTCTTCTGGTATGGGTCGCAATTGGTTTCGCGTCTTGAGATATCACTTTTCCAATTGTTTATTGGTTTAATGGTGAGTTACTTTCGTCTGTTTCTTGAGTGATGATATTGAATACTCTTAGGCCACAACATTCGGTGCTTTACAAGCTGGTGGCATGTTCCAATTCACGCCTGACGTCTCGGCGGCTGCTACGACTGCAAGTAATATCATTTCCCTTATTGATTCGCCCTCTGTCATCGAAGGTTCTCGAGAAGAAGACTTGAACGAGAAAACTCCAGATAGTAATCAACGCATTAGAGGAAAAATTGAAGCCAAAGACCTCCAGTTTCACTATCCTATGCGTCCGGATATTGCTGTTCTCCAAGGTCTCACGTTTTCGGTTGAGCCAGGTCAATACGTGGCATTCGTAGGTGCCAGCGGTTCAGGAAAGAGCACAATGTATGTTTTTCTGTTAATGAAATCGTTAATCAACCTAACTTATGGTCCAGAATTCAATTGATTGAACGGTTCTATGATGTCACATCTGGTTCTATCTATGTGAGGAATAAGATTTTGAGCTTTCCGGTTCTATAACTTATATTTGGTGTAGATTGGCGATGAACCTCTGAAAGATCTGAAGCTCTCGACATACCGAAAAGATGTTGCTCTGGTTTCCCAAGAGCCAACCCTGTATTCCGGTTCCATCAAGTTCAATATTCTCCTTGGAGCAACCAAACCTCATTCCGAAGTGACTCAACAAGAACTCGAAGAGGCGTGTAGGAAGGCGAATATCCTTGATTTTATCCAGGAGCTTCCAGAGTACGTTCATTTCCTTCTTGCTATGATTCCTGTCCCATTTATTGTTTTCAGAGGTTTCGAGACTGCTGTTGGAAATAAAGGATCGCAACTCTCTGGTGGTCAGAAACGTACGTGGTTTTGCTTTTTATATATATTGATTCTGATATACGACGGCCATCATCAGAACGCATAGCCATTGCGAGAGCATTGATTCGTGATCCAAGAATACTTCTTCTTGACGAAGTAGGCAAAAACTTTTGTTAGTCGCTTTATCAGTCACTGATAACCTGTATGCAGGCTACATCAGCATTAGATACTGCCTCTGAGAAAGTCGTCCAAGCGGCTCTCGACGAGGCTGCAAAAGGGAGGACTACCATTGCTATTGCGCATAGACTTTCCACTATTCAAGATGCAGACAAAATGTAAGTTATAGAATTCGTCTGCTTGATTAATCTGACGTCGTGCTGCGCTTCAGATTTTTCCTCAAAAATGGACGTATCAGTGAATCTGGCACTCATGATGAGCTTTTGTCGCTGCGCGGAGATTATTATGATTACGTGCAACTTCAAATGCTACAGCAGGATTCTTAGCTCCTCCTGTCCACGACGAATCGTCGACGATCTTCGTTTCTTACTCCCCGTTGATCATATATAGTAATTTGTTAGTATTTATTCTGATACCCATAATTTGCATATCCGATTTATCTCCAAACGCCATCTAGATAATAAACACAATGCCTTTAGATGCCCAGAGGTTATTGACTATATACTATTCCTTTCATAATCTACTCCAATTTCCTGTCCTATCTCGCAGAGTCATTTGGAAGCTTTACAGTAACTGACCGATGCCCGACGAACGGCGGATCAAGTTCGTGTGCCAATTTCCATTTTGGGAAAAGGTGATCTCGAATGTTCTCTCGTCGTCTTCACGCTTCCATCCCCCTCGAATACAGTGTGTACTCGACGAGAATACTCTCGAACTCACATCTCTGCAATATATAAACCGCTCAGTCCTCTCAGCCATGTCCTCCACAATTCTCAAACAAAACACACGAGCATCTACAACACACCTTTCTCAACTTCTCATTCTCACATAAATGGCCCATCTCACTTTCTACGAGCCTTTCTTCGACCTTGAACAACTCGTCAAGCCATTTGGTATCTCCCGTCTGAACACCAACTCTGTTATACCTTCCTCAGGAGTGCTCAAACCAAAGTACGTGTACTACACACCTTTCTGCTTAGTTCTAATCACTAATCGCATTTACAGGCTAGACTTGCACGAAGATACTCAGAAGAACCTCATCACAGCCACATTCGAGCTCCCTGGCGTCAAAAAGGAAGACGTCCAGTTAGATATTCACAACGGCATTCTCATCATTTCCGCTGAGAACAAAGCTTCGTCGGAACATGAAGAGAATGGGTACGCCATCCGTGAACGACGATTTGGAAAAATGTCGAGGTCATTGCGACTTCCTCAGGGCATCAAGGTGAGTTATCAATCTTAACAGAGTCATGAACGAAAGACTTACTCCAGTGTCCAGGATGAGGACATTAGAGCCGCAATGGCAGATGGTGTATTGACCATCACTTTCCCCAAATTGTCGCCAGACCAAGAACCAAAGAAGATCGCTATCGCTTAGGTCGCCCACGTTATAATTGCTTTGTAGCTTATATTAGTCAAGGACATTTGTAGTCATACTTTATTTGATAATACCACCTCGAAATTGAGACTCTGAATCCAACCCACCGTCACCTATCTCTTAGACGTCATATCCCATTTCTTTGTTTCCCGTTTTCAAATCTTGCACGCTTAAATATAACCAGTATCGCATTCACCAGTAAACTATTACAGAGATTGAAGAATCTGTATCGTGTTATTCAGATCGACAAGCCGATAGAGGGTAGGCCGATCATCAAAAGAACGAACCAAGACAAAAATGATTTTATCTGAATCCTCGTGAAAACGCCACTCCAATTATGAGTCTTTTCTGTAAACTACATCCTCGCTGCTGCGCTCTCCTATGCCCTAGACTCTTTCGACGACCTCTGTCTTCACTACAAATGCCAGACAGCGACACGCAAAGAACAGCGCTGACTTTCATGGAGGAGCTCAAAGTGATTGATCCAAAGGCTCTGGCGACTGCGATGGGAGGTGACGAACCTCGGGAGGAACCTCTTCTTAAAACCTTCGAGGAAGGCTACGGATACTTCACCGCTGCTGCTGTTAATCGTCATCTCAAACATTATCAATTCGTCCGCAAGGTGAGCGTGTGCAGGCTCGCGTCAATCAAGATGTGACTTGGGTCGTTCTGTTTAGTTGGGCTGGGCTGGATCCTCTTCTGTGTGGCTCGCACTGTGAGATTTCCTCTATATCTCCTGCTTTAAGGACATTTTCACTTCAAAGCAGGAACATGAAGGTGAAGACCAGGACTTTCGTGTCCATAAAACTCTTGACTGGGCAGGCTACTGCCCGGATCGCCATGGGCTATTCACCCGAATATGACGTTTTCCGCAAGGTGGAGCATACCAATCCTCAGAGCCCAGGATACAAACATTGCTTAACCCTCCAACATTGCTTTACTGCTGAGAGTGAAGCTGGTCAACACATATGCTTCGTGACGGAGCCTCTGAGCTCAAGCCTAGCAAACCTACAAGAACCTGGGCAGAACCGGTACCCATTGCCCGTTGCCAAGCGGATAATAAAGCAAGTTCTTCTCGCCTTGGACTACCTTCATCGCGAGTGCGGATACATTCACACCGGTGAGTCTCGTTCTTTCGGCGGATTTCATGCTTCACCAACAATAACCCGTACTATGTGCTAAGACCTGAAAGCCGAGAATGTACTTGCATCGATTGTCCCACCAGTACACTCTAAAATTGAAAAATTCATCCTGGAAAACCCCCCCTCTGTCTATGGCCCTCCGCTGCACTTGAAATCGTCGGAACTACCTCTCTTCTTTTCACGTTCCCAGCCTCTCCCATACTTTGAACTCGGTGGAACGCTCGAGGATATCTCTGTGTGTTTGGTGGATTACAGTGAAGGTGGGCTTTTATGCGTTCTACTCGATGATATCGAAACTATCTCGACAATATGTCACTAGCAACTTCTGCTGCCCAGCCCGTCAGAGACGAATTCATTCAACCCCCCATCGTCCGTGCTCCCGAGGTCACACTTAAATATGCTTGGACGTCCGCCATTGACATCTGGACAGTGGGTTGTCTGGTAAGTGGCGTCAAATATAATTACCTTACATTTGCTCGCTTGAACTGAACTGCATTCTATTACTTAGTTGTTTCAACTTCTGACCGAACACCATCTCTTCGGCCAGGAAGATGGATATTCGCACGAACTTCATTTGCAGCTCATAGAAGAATGTCTGGGT
Organism: Agaricus bisporus var. bisporus H97; assembly: GCF_000300575.1. Classification (NCBI taxonomy): domain Eukaryota; kingdom Fungi; phylum Basidiomycota; class Agaricomycetes; order Agaricales; family Agaricaceae; genus Agaricus; species Agaricus bisporus. Next base: position 42,864 of record NW_006267350.1, read on the forward strand.
CCTTTTCCGCCTGACTTCCTCAAGGAATGTGAGGATCGAGGAAAGTATTTTGATGACCAAGGTAAGGAACACCTCATTCCGACTTATTCACGCTCCTCAATCAAGATCATCCTCCCAGGCGCACTCCTTCATACGAATGAACACTTCCAGCCAAGCCCTATTGAAGACTTGTTTCGAGCACTTGGTGCCTTGAAAGAAGAAGAAATTCCGGGCGCTGCAAATTTCATCCGGAGATGTTTGACTTTAGATCCGAGATTACGGCCTACTGCACAAGAACTACTCAATGATCAGTGGCTGAAGTGATTCTAGGATTGTTTTACTCCCTGAGTAAGAAATACGCCTGGGAGATATTAATCTATATCAGAACAGAAACGATTTATCAGAAGACCATGTATTATAAATTAAGAAATGTTTTATCTTTGTGTTGCTGATCGTAGTGGTACTCTCGTGAGGAGAAAATAGAACAAGCGCGAACCCTCGCTCGAAAACACTGGGACAGAACACGCGTTTACAAATGATGTTCCGATTACTTAGTCGGATTGCGGGACGCAGAGGGAAAGGACATTTGTAGTCATATTTATACTGAAAATCAATAGCAACTCGATAACAACAAAATTAAACTGAGAGCAAAACAAAAGTCGGTCAACATGCAAATAAGAAAACATAAAATGTAATAATCATCCTTCATCGCCATTAGAAGACGTACCACCACTCTTACCACGCATTTGCTGCTTCGTCATCGCTCTTAAACTCGCCAACCCTCCTTTACCTCGCGTCGGCGTCGGCGTTTGCGTTGGGACTGGTGAACTTGAAGTTGCAGTGGTGATCGCAGCGGTGAGAGACGCGTGAGAGAGACTATGCGATGTAGGTGAAGTAGACGAAGCTGCTCCGTAATTTGCCGTCCGAGGAGCCAATGTACTGGTGCGCGGTTTCGCCACTCCGGGTATAACCGGGTCATCCTCATCCATGCGTCTCCGTTTCGAACTGGAAGAAGTATCCGTTGGTGCTGTAGGCTCAGATTTGGCAAGTTTCAATTGAGTCGAGGCCGGTTCAGCATCCGTATCATCGGTTCGTTGGTATTTCACAGGATTGATAGACTTGATAAAGGTAACCATCGTTTTGGAGACCTTGGTATTCGTTCTGATATCATCATGCTCCATCCTAACACTCCTCCTCATATCTCGAATCGCTCTAGCCATCTCTCGAGGACTGGCTCGTTCCTTCCACACGAAAACGAGCAAGTACATACATATAAATTCAACCGGCGAGACTTTGATTTTGGCTTTTGTACTCATTCCAGGAATCCCAGCAAAATCGGAGGTGGCCATTCTGAAGGGACTAGAGATCTCGAGATCGGAATCAACGGCCATGTTTTCGAGAATGTGAAACGCGAGGAGGACTTCGTCGCGGAGTTTTTGAGATACGGGATTTGGATCGTTTATGAAAGTTTCGAATTGGGGGACCGATCCTATATTAGAGAGATTGGCAGGAGATGCCTTGTATCGATCGGTACACCAGAGGATGGTCAAGAGACAGCGGAAGTCAGTTCCACGAGAACGGTCCCAGTCGAGTGAGCCGAGGCCTTCTATTTCCTTTTGGAAGAACTCGGATTGAATTTCACGGATGAAATCCGCACGAGGCGTTTTCACGACGCCGAGTTTTTCTGCATAGCTATAGCGTCAGTATACAAGCGTCGTGGAAACAGCAAAGGCGAAACGCACCGGCAGGTGTGAGGGCCATTCCGAGTTGTACGCGCTGCAAGAGAGGTTAAGTCGAGTGGGTGGTGACGGAATGACGGCAGTGAGTACCTGGAAGATTTCGCGTTCGTCCTTGTCATTTATACCATTGTATTCTACACATACGATCTGCTTGTTGGAAAAGAGACGACGGTATTTTTCAGGGAGGATATTGCGTCTCTTCTTGAACACTTCGGACTTTGGAGCTGTGAACCAGTATTTTTCATTGGTCGAGCTGAGGGGCTGTGAGCGGTAGTGCCATTGGGGAACAGTCGATTCGAGCATACCGGTCACGATCTTTAAGAGTGGCGTAGATGGATTTTAGTCATTGAACAATCAACAGGAACAGTAAACATACGGTATATCTGAGAGGAAGGTCAGTAAGGTATAGGAAGGGAGGGATTGACTCACGAGGCCAAGCATGAATCTGTCGACAGTTCAGCGACCTTGCTGGCAATTTAGAATTGAAACACACCTGTATATAGAAGTTAAACGTTGTTTTCCATCTATACAAATCTTGCTCTCGCTACCGTCGCCGTAGGCGTTGACCGCTGCCCCAGAAACAGTTAACCCTCTGGAGGATGTTGAACGGATAGGAACCTACCGAAGATGACTGGTGGGATGTAGAAGTTGCGGAAAATGGAATCTACAAGGCCTATTTGTTTTGCTTCAGGCCATACGACATCTACGAACAGTCGAGGGAGTTGTGGTAGAGAAAAATGGAACGTATGGCGAACAATACGCACCACGCTGATATTCTGGGTCCAAGTCAATGTCTCCGGCCACAATTTGGTCAAAAAGAGACTGGGCAGTGTAAGTTGTGGCTCTGGGGGCCTGGAGAGCGTTTGTGATTATATAGTCTCCCGTCTTCTTGCCTTTCCGTCCTCGCGGCTTCCCGTCGTCCGAGTCGGGGCCAGCCATAGAAAAGTCGCCCTCGGATTCAGAGTCAGAAAGAGAAGAGAGATAATCATACTCAGAGTCGGCCATTCCACCGCACAATTCAAAGTTCAAATGGTCGTTGGCGGTTAAGTGGCGTTATTTGTCTCTGTTTGAAATCAAGGCCCTCCTGTCCTGTTATTCTCAGGGTGTTTTGAATTTTGCGACGCAAGTTCGCGTTCCTGTGCAGGTGAGTTTTATGATTTCACCAACTGGTATATTGAAGTTAAGGCACGTCTCCGCTTTCAGCCCATGGCGTCGTTTTTAATTATTTATCGGGTATCTCAGGGATCAGACTACTCCCATACAAAGAGTGAGCGTATAAGTACATTACGATTTACGCCAGTATCTGAGCTCTGCGTCAAAAATCCTATTTAATCATACCCATTCTTCTTCTTTACAAAAACTTTGCTACTTCAGTAATTAGTTAGTAGTATTCGGAATACGCAGTACCAGTAAATGTGCTGGTAAAAATAATAGAAATCCACCATCGTAGAAACCCTGCGTCATTTCTTTCTCAGCCTTACCTGTCTTTCTTTCCCAACGACCTTTTTCACGATCACCCGGTTATCTTCAAGGCCTCCTCCGTCCTTTCTAACCCCTGCAACGACTCTTTAGACTGGTTCATTCGCACCACAGATGTGGAATTACTCGGGGTAAGGAATAACATAATATATAAAGTGTGAGAGGCGACGCGGGTTCTCCTTCAAAGGACGTTTAAAGACAGCAACCCGCTCTTTAGGTACGCCCCCAACGATTCTAACCTCAAGCTCCGGTGAGTCTTCCTGCAACGATTTTAGATCGGACACAAATGCTGTTAATTCAGCGCTTGAACATGGCTATAGCGGTAGAACGGCAAGAAACATTCAGTAGATTTCTGTCGCAGCAAGGTGCACTTCACTCACCCCATGTGTTATCAACGTCCTCGAGGAATTTTTACTTTTCTTTTCAAAATGATCATGTGCCGGGCTCATCTCCTTCCAGTCAAGGTGTCCAAACTCAAGGTCTTTGAGCCGCACTTCCCGGAGAAATCCTATATGACGGGGTTCGGGTGAAATGCTCTGCGAAAAAGTGGTGAAGCTCCCAATTGAAGCGAGAATGTGGAGTGATTTACCAGTGTTATATCAACAAAATCCCAAAGGGATCCATACTCCTTGAAAATATAGTAGAACTTTCTCATATGCAGTTTCCGTAGGGACGTATATGCGGGAGACTCCTTTGGATACTGAGAGATACCCTGCATCGCCCTTACTAGGCCGTATATAGCATCGCGAAAAAGGTTGGTATGGAATTTTTCAATGGCCCTTGACGAGGACTGGTCAGTCAATTCCGAGCAGTATTGGTGCCACGCCAGCTCGACTGACGCTGAAACCAAGTGATGTCAATATATGCTATGAAGATGAGAAAGCCATACGTACATGTGGCAATATCGTCTCCACAACACTTTTTCCAAATCTCTAAAAGCCTCAACCACACTTCTTCTTTGACGTCTTCTTCACTACCAACGTAAAAATCTCTGGATCTCTTTGAGTCCCTCAGATAGTCAGAAAACGACGCATGGAGGAACGTCAACATCTTCTTGTGAGCGACTTTCCAATCTGATATCTTGAGGGTGGATCGGGATTTGTCTAAGCTTGCATAGACAGTACTTTGAGTCATGCCAAAGAATATGGACATTCCTCGGAGGGTTAGGAATGTTGAATTGGACACCCAAGGCCTATAAATCGACACACCAAGCAATTGTTTTGTCGTAGGCCACATCGTCGACGGAATCGAAGACAGGATTTGGTGATAGAGCGCATCCAGATGAAGGAAAGGATTCTCTTCGCTTGGAATGGCATTGGAACAGTCGATAACCGATAAGAGAACCGTAAATCGGGCGACGGGGTCAGCGTGGCCTGAATCTCGGATAAACTGCATTGCGACTTCAGCATAGATGAATAGACCAGAAGCCGCAGCGGTAAGTTTCAAGAAATCGGTTTTGCTGGGCCAGTCACTGGAAACACAGTGTCGAAATTTCTTCTGTGTTGTTTTGAAACTTGATCGTAAAAAGCGCTCGACGTCCGCGCAGGCTTCGGTGGAGTCAATCGGAATGTGCTCCGACCGGCAACTGAGCCGTACTTCATCGTCCTCGAACGTGTTGGATATATGTGATTCGGGACGACTGGCTATTATCCAGGCAAGTGGAGCGTTAGGATACTCATGCACAAATGAACTGATGAGTTGGATGATTTCGCACTGCGCATCTGTCCCTCGGAGCTCATCAAGCCCATCCAGCAGTATACCCCATCGTCTACCGCTAGCTCCGATTTGCTTCACCGTGAACGGCTCGACAATGAATGTTGTGAACTGGGCTTGCAAATCCCCTCTAAGCAGTTCCGGGTCAAGCCTGAGCCGCTCAACAATATGATTGCGATACGCCTCGATCCGTGTGGCTAATTGATAAGCGACGGTAATGAATATGCCATCTGGATTGTCGCGTTTGTTGGGTCGTGAAATGAAGACAGATGCTCCAAGGAGCCGGGACTTGACAAGGTACTCGGTGAATGTTTGGACGATGGCAGATTTTCCAACGCCGGCGGGGCCAGTTATCCATAGCAGCAATTCCAATGAAGCTTGGTCTTCAAACCAAGCGATGATGCGAGCGATCAACTTGACACGCGTCTCGGGGTGGCAGCGGGGAGGAGGATCACGGGCAGAAGAGTCGTGTTCAGCGCCACGGATGATGTATTGGGAAAGTAAACCCATCACTGCATGAAGACGAGATGAGCTAAGGTACAATGAGAAATTAGCTTGACCCACTCTGTGTCACGATCATGTGGCGATCTCCTAGACCGTCTGACCTGACCACCCTATTGTTGTCTCCGATTACGTTGATGGTATTATTGGTACTATGGTGGATGAAATTGCCTGGGCGTTGGCGACCTATGGGAAACTATGGTAAGTTTTGTCCTGCATTGTCAGAGGCTGAAGCACCCACCATCCTGAATCCCGCCCTCGTCCCCTGAAAAAAAGAAATCCCACATCCACGCCTTGAACCTATTCCATCTCCTTCCAGGTGTCATTCGTACAGAGAGAGAAGAGAGGTGGAGGTGGGAGGAAAGATGAAGCGCTGCTGCCTCGAGGCACTAAGTGCTGTCTGCACGGCGCTCGGCAATATCCCTTGTCCCAGCCAGACGCTTCGGTCTGTATTTTTAGTCACTCCTCGACAAGTCATTGCGTTGTGAGGAAGTCCAGTGTTTGGTCATGTTTCAGGTAGCTTCTGCAAGTTAACCGACCCGGCCAGTCCATGTGAAGCCTTTCATGAATGAAGAACGAGACAGGAGAATGGGATAGATTTCTGTGCTCGGAAAGTAAGGATTGATCAATCTGTTCACTACCAATCTCCATCAGTATGATGAAGCTGGAGCCGGCTTCCCCGAAACCCATTAAATGCGAAATTAAAAACAGGATGCCCTCGCCTAACATTCACTTCTCCATTCCCGAATACCTCTTCGTTATCGACTTGTCAATCAACTTTAACGGAGGTTGAAGCACTTACAGGTCGAGTGCGCCAGAAGAGGTCGCTCAATTGAATATCGAACCAAGTGATCGACGACGGTCGGGAGCGCCATCGGCAACAACCGACACACAAACCTAATCCCGAGCATGGTTTCGTCTTACATACATCCTATGTTTCTCATAGAACTGCGCTATATGTACCTTCTCATCGAAGTTGGCAGCACGCCCCCAGCCTTCGCTTCGTCAATTCAAATACCGTTCATTGGCTATCACAAACTAAGGTCCACCTCATCGATAATATTAGCTATATTAGAAACAGAGCAGTTCGCACACTCTTCTATTAAGCTGCTCGGCAGCGTAAGTTCAGCGTCCCTCGATCCTTGGATATTATAAGTCCAAGTCCGTTCTGTCATAACTATCCTAGTGAGCTTGAATATCAATGAGAACATCCTTATCGTGGTCAGGAGCACAGTCTACTGCCGGGATAACCTGTAGTCTTGGAAGCGGCAGATAATCTTTGTCTATTGACCAATCCAGAGGTTCATGTGGTCGCGATCCTAGTCGGTCCACGAGATTCCAAAACGTTTCTGCCAGATGTCATAGTCGGGAATCTTTCCAAAGCGGAGTTGACGGGCATAAGCCAGCAATCCAGTAAATTCCACTGGGAACGACGGGAGTGAAAAAGCTGTCTTTGAGTTGCAGGCACGGGCCTGCTTATTTCTGTCAGACTCCCCACACAGAAGAAGCGGTCAACTAAGGCAAACGGGGATTCAAGACAAAACAGACTGTGTATGCGAGAGATTCAAGATCGTGTCGCAGTCCAAGACCCATCCGGGTGCAGCTCAATCGCATGAGAAATATAAAAGAGTTGTATAACATACCAAGGCCGTGGTGTGCACTGATGCTTGCCCAGTCGGCGGCGCCAGACATCCATACCTTCTTCACGTTTCGATGTTTCTCAGGTTCGAATAGCACGGGCCCGGTAAGGCCGAAGGCGATGAATACGGCTTGTGTTGGATCTTCGAGAAAGCGGAGGATACTGTGTGGTTTGATATCGCGGTGCACGATTCCCTTCGAATGTATATAATTCACAATCCAGAAAGCTAACAAGAAAACACGTTCTGATCAGCACAAGATGACTTGATAAGGTCAATAGTACTAACCATGTGTTCTGTAACGCGTACAGAGGTCTTAACCAACAGCGTTCCACCCTCCTCTGCCATTCTGGTACATTCCACAATTAAACCTTTTCCAGAAACTCCATCGCCATATAATCGAATTGTGGTAGACGACCGTAAGCGTAAATAGCTGGAATGTCTGGATGTCCTTGAAGAAGTTGTATTATCCTGCATTCATGTTCTAGGAGAGTCCGTTTGACATGGCCAGGAACGCACAATTTTTTGATAGCAACCACATTTCGTGAGGGAATCTCAACCGCTTCGTGGACAAAACCCTGTCGCCACTAGTGAGTAGAAACACACCAACTGGATATAGACAACTTACATATCTACCATAACCTATAAGTCGGTAAGAGACTTCATAGACCAAAGAGGATGAAGTTGTAGTTGGGTGAGTTGACGTCTGGCAGCGCGTAGTCACAGTCACAAACGTAACGCCTTTTGGTCATTCTGTCCTCGCTCGATCAATCTCAACGAAACCCCAAAAACAATTCAACACACTTCCCAAATCCCTTTTGAAGTGAACACGGCCTCCTGATCAACAGTCTTCACAGTGTCCTCATTTGTGTCACTCACAAGAGTATCATTAATCCATACGATGTTCGAGGACACTACTTGGACCATCACAAGCTATACAAACCGAGTCTCGGTTTACAAGAAGATTTTACCAAAGTTGTCAGGGCACTTTTCCTTGACTCACACATGAACGTCTGAACCCTCGCATCTCAGTGGCCCTATCAAGCCGATTGAATGGCTGGCCAGTCTCCTTCCCGACCACATCGATTGTCGGACATGCTATCATTGTTGTACCTCAAATCAGAGTTTCAGCAAACACTGATGCTTGAATCCGAACCCGATCCAAAGGTGACGTATCTGCAACAATTCAAGAACTATTCTGGGTTCCTGTCTTTTCCTGTCCACGATCCGAACCCACAGTCTCCGCCTCACCCCCGTTGCAACCAATCTAGAGACCTGAACGAGGTCGTAGGTGAAGTTCCAGCCGTACATCACAACTACATATCGCATGCCCAGCCACACCCTATTAGCGCGTTTCATTCGGGGGTTCTTCTGGGTGAGCATACATCTTTCACCGAAGGTTGATAGATGACTCATCAGTGATAATGTCTTCGTCGTGTCCTTGGTTTGGCCGATACCTTGAAAGGCAAATGTCCCGTGTTCACGTTCACATGTCGTGCTCAATCTATATCCCGAATCCCAGCCTCTTACCTATTTTTCTTTCGCAACGACCTTGCTCACAATCACCCTTCTCCAACTCCAAGGCCTCCTTCGTCCTTTCTAACCCGGCACGTAGAGTAGCTACGTGTTTGGACAGAAGATGATTTGAGGGTAGCGAAGAAAAAACATCTGCGAATATATCTGTAGTACGGTGCTTCCGGGGTTGTAATATCAATCTGTGCCCTGCTTCTCAAATCCATACATATATTTTGCTCCATTTCGCGCCGCCCTTTGAACTAAGGATGAAGGAATCATACTACTTTAGTGATGACACTATGTATTATCAATTTATATTCATCATTTGACGACTTGCATAATGAGACGCGCTTTGACACCCGTCCCCTGCAGCACAAATTTCCTATAGTAGAGACTGGTAGAATCACAACGCAAATGCAAAATTACTCGGGATAAGGAATCACATAACTCATAAAGTCTGAGCTGTGAACAGGGTTCTCGATCAAAGGACGTTTGAAGACAGCAACCCGCTCCTTAGGTACGCCCCCAATGATTCTAACCTCAAGCTCCGGTGAGCTTTCCTGCAACGATTTTAGATCGGACACAAATGCTGTTAATTCAGCGCTTGAACGTGGCTATAGCGGTAGAACGGCAAGAAACATTCAGTAGATTTCAGCCGCAGCAAGGTGCACTTCACTCACCCTATGTGTTATCCACGTCTTCGAGGAAATTTTACTCTTCTTCCCATAATGAGCATGTACCGGGCTCATCTCGTTCCAGTCAAGGTGTCCAAACTCTAGGTCTTTGAGCTGCACTTCCCGAAGAAATCCTATATGACAGGGTTCCGGTGAAATCCTCTGCGAAAAAGTGGTGAAGCTCCCAATTGAAGCGAGGATTTGGAGTGATTTACCTGTGTTTGATCAACAAAATACCAAAGGTATCCATCCTCCTTCAAAATATAGCAGAACTTTCTCATACGCAGTTTCCGTAGGGACGTAGATGCGGGAGACTCCTTTGAATTCTGAGAGATATCATGCATCGCACCTATTAGGCTAAATGTAGTATTACGGAAAAGGTTGGTGTGGAATTTTTCAATGGCCCTTGACGAGGATTGGTCAGTCAATTCCGAGCAGTATTGGTGCCACGCCAGCTCGGCTGACGTTGAAACCAAGTGATGTCAATATATGCTATGAAAATGAGAAGGCCATACGTACATGTGTCAATATCGTCTCCACAAAACTTATTCCAAATCGCTAAAAGCCTCAACGACACTTCTGCTTCGACGTCTTCTTCACTACCAACATAAAAATCTCTGGATCTCTTCGAGTCCTTCAGATAGTCAGAAAACGACGCATGAAGGAACGTCAACGGCTTCTTATGAGCAACATTCCAATCTGATATCTTGAGGGTGGATCGAGATTTGTCTAAGCTTGCATAGATAGTACTTGGAGTGATGCCAAGGAGTATGGACATTCCTCGGAGGGTAAGGAAATTTGTGCAGGAGTATTTCGTATCCAATGGAAGGAAATTCCGCCCATAAATTGCCACACCAAGCAATTGTTTTGTTGTAGGCCACATCGTCGATGGAATCGAAGACAGAATTTGGTGATAGAGCGCATCCAGATGAACGAAGGGATTCTCTTCGCTTGGAATGGCATTGGAACGGTCGATAACTGATAAGAGAACCTTAAATCGAGCGACGGGGTCAGCGTGGTCTGAATCTCGGATAAACTGCATTGCGACTTGGGCATAGATGAAAAGACCAGAAGCCGCAGCGGTAAGTTTCAGGAAATCGGTTTTGCTGGGCCAGTCACTGGAAACGCAGTGTCGAAATTTCTTCTGTGTCGTTTTGAAACTTGATCGTAAAAAGCGCTCGACATCCGCGCAGGCTTCGGTGGAGTCGATTGGAATGTACTCCGACCAGTAAGTGCCCCGTACTTCATCGTCCTCAAACATGTTGGATATTTGTGATTCAGGACGGCTGGCTATTATCCAGACAAGAGGAGCATTGGGATGCTCATGCGCGAAGGAAATGATGAGTCGTATGATTTCGCATTGCGCATCTGTCCCTCGGAGCTCATCAAGCCCATCCAACAGTATACCCCATCGTTTACCGCCAGCTCCGATCTTCTTCTCCACGAACGGCTCGACTATAAAGGCCACGAATTGCGCTTGAATACCTCTGCTCGGCAATTCTGGATCGCGGGAGAGCCTCTCAATGATATAATCACTATACACATCTATCCGTGTGGCTAATTGATAAGCAATGGTAATGAATACGCCATGTGGATTGTCGCGTTTGTTGGGTCGAGAAAGGAATACAGATGCTCCAAGGCGGTGGGACTTGACAAGGTACTCGGCGAATGTTTGGACGACGGCGGATTTTCCAACACCAGCAGGGCCGGTTATCCACAGGAGCAATTCCAGTGAACTTTGGCCTTCAAACCAAGCGGTGATGCGAGCGATCAACTTGACGCGCGTCTCTGGATGGCAGCGGGGAGGAGGATCACGGGCAGAATCATCGTGTGCTGCGCCACGGATAATGTGCTGTGAAAGTAAATTCATGACTGCATGAGGACGAGATGAGCACGAAAACGACGAGGATTTAGCTTGACCCACTCTTTGCCGTTATCTTGCGATCCCCTGCAGTAGGTGCGATATTATATTGATTCCCGTGCACGTAGTTCATGTTGGGATTGTTTAAAGCAAGATCGTGCGCATTGGTGAAAAAGCCTCCTGGATCTGTGGGACGCCGGGCACCTATGGGGGATCTCTGTCAGGTCTCAATGCGCATTGTCACAGGCTGAAGCACCCACCATCCCGAATCCCGTCCTCTGAAGGAAAGATATCACGGAGCCACGCCTTGAACTCATCAAATTTCCTCTTGAGAGTCATTCCGTACAGAGAGAGAAGGGAGGTGGGGGTGGAAGGAAAGAAGCAACACTGCTGCCTCGAGGCACTACACGGTCTGCACGGCGCTCGGCAATGTCCCTTGTCCCAGCCAGGCGCTTTGGTCTGTATTTTTAGTCACTCCTCGACAAGTCATTCCGTTGTGATCCATAGGCGTGTAAGGGAAGAGGCCGGGTATTTGGTCATGTTTCAGGTAGCTTCTGTCCGTTTCGCAACACAAGCCTTCCCGACTCATTTCTAGACTATATGAGCAGGTTTCCGTGAATGAGTAACGAGACAGGAGAATTGACCAATCTCCGTCTGTATGATGAAGCTGTGCTCGGCAACGTCCCTTGCCCATCGTCGCATTCTGTGACGAGGCGTCGATTACTAAGACTCGAACGATTCTCGACACACGAAAAGTGACAAGAGTAAAGTATCTCTGTTCTGTACGCTACGAACCAGCGAGCCTTATATACTCGACAGGTCAATACATTCGAGTCATTTTCCTAATCTATAGGTAATCTAGATATATGAGTTTTTGTACGACCTAATAAACACTGGGCGGGAGAAACAATAAGACACGTGTCTTATTTAATCAATATTGAATAAATATCAAGCATTGGATCCAAATAAGGCAACTGAACTATTGTGACTGTATTGTGATGTTAGTCACAATCTGTAAGTAATCACTGGGCCGGAGTCACAATAAGCCACGTGGCAAATTGAATTCAGATTTGATTTTCTTGTCACAAAGGCGTGACAAAATAACGCTTTTGTGACAAAGAAATCAA